>NC_045991.1:12862877-12897877 GCF_010909765.2 Amblyraja radiata
TAAATGCTGTGGTATAGATGCAATGCAGAGAGTCCAGACTGATGCACGGTGGGTTATCAACTTTAAACAGGGTATAAACATTGCATCAAGGTCAAATTCACTGCACACTGGGGCATGGTTGCAATGCACAGAGTCCAGGCTGATGCACAGAGATTATACACTTTAAACTGGGCATTTAGAGAGATATAATATTAAATAATGCGGCATGGTTGCAATGCAGAGAGTCCAGGCTGATGCACAGAGATTGTACACTTTAAATTGGGTATTGAGCGCCATGGAGAGGAAGAGACTACAAAAAGTAATAAACACTGCCCAGTCCATCATCGGCTCTGACCTTCCTTCCATCGAGGGGATTTATCGCAGTCGCTGCCTTAAAAAGGCTGGCAGCATCATCAAAGACCCACACACCATCCTGGCCACACACTCATAGACACATAGAAACATAGTAAATAGGTGCAGGAGTAGAGGCCATTCGGCCCTTCGAGCCTGCATCATTCGCCATTCAATATGATCATGGCTGATCATCCAACTCAGTATCCTGTACCTGCCTTCTCTCCATACCCCCTGATCCCTTTAGCCACAAGGGCCACATCTAACTCCCTCTTAAATATAGCCAATGAACTGTGTGGCCTCAACTACCTTTTGTGGCAGAGAATTCCACAGATTCACCACTCTCTGTGTGAAAAATGTTTTCCTCATCTCAGTCCTAAAGGATTTCCCCCTTATCCTTAAACTGTGACCCCTTGTTCTGGACTTCCCCAACATCGGGAACAATCTTCCTGCATCTAGCCTGTCCAACCCCGTAAGAATTATGTAAGTTTCTATAAGATCCCCCCTCAATCTTCTAAATTCTAGCGAGAACAAGCCGAGTCTATCCAGTCTTTCTTCATATGAAAGTCCTGACATCCCAACTCATCTCCCTGCTACCTTCAGGTAGAAGGTACAGGAGCCTGAAGACTGCAACAACCAGGTTCAGGAATAGCTACTTCCCCACAGCCATCAGGCTATTAAACCTGGCTCGGACAAAACTCTGAACATTAATAGCCCATTATCTGTATATTTGCACTTTATCAGTTTATTTATACATGTGTGTATTTATTTATATAATGGTATATGGACACACTGATCTGTTCTGTATTCATGTCACCTATGTCCTGTTGTGCTGAAACAAAACAAGAATTTCATTGTCCTATCCTGGACACATGACAATAAACTCTCTTGAATCTTGAATCTAGAGAGATATAAATATTAAATGCTGTAGTATAGATGTGATGCAGAGATTAGAAACATAGACAATAGGTGCAGGAGGAGGCCATTCGGCCCTTCGAGCCAGCACCATTCGCCATTCATTGTGATCATGGCTGATCGTCCCCAATCAATAACCCATGCCTGCATTCTCCCCATATCCCTTGACTCCACTAGCCCCTAGAGCTCTATCTAACTGTCTCTTAAATCCATCCAGTGACTTGGCCTCCACTGCCCTCTGTGGCAGGGAATTCCACAGATTCACACAACTCTCTGGGTGGAAAAGTTTCTCCTCATCTCAGTCCCAAATGGCCACAGATTCACACAACTCTCTGTGTGTGTCGCGGCCCCTGGTTCTGGACTCCCCCAACATCACCAGCTGTGGGCAATCAGTGGGCGTGGGTCAAGCCAGCTGTTCCTCAACATCTGCCCGTTAGTGAACCAGTTCACACTGTGGCCACTGGACAACTGGACTCTGTGGCCACAGGGTCAGCGTGAAGCTCACACATGGACAGAGTCATCTCTTCACTAAACACAACTGCACAGGTTCAAGGTGAGAGGGGGAGAGGAGAGGAGAGGAGAGTGGAGGGGAGGGGAAGAGAGGGGAGGGGAGGAGAGGAGAGTGGAGGGGAGGAGGAGAGGAGAGGGGAGGGGAGGAGAGGGGAGGGATATTAACTTTAAACTGGACATATAAACATTGCATTAGGGGTCAAATTCACTGCACACTGGGGCATGGTTGCAATCAAAGATCGTATAGCAAGAATATAGGATCTTTGCTATATCTTTGGTTGCAATGCAGAGAGTCCTCACTAATGCACAGAGATTGTACACTTTGAACTGGGTATAAATATTGCAACAGGGTCAAATTCACTGCACACCAGGGCATGGTTGTAATGCAGAGAGTCCCCACTGATGCACAGAGAATATACACTTCAATAATAATATATTTTATTGTCATTACACATAAGTGCAACAAGATTTGGTTTGCAGCTTCCATCCGATGTCATAACTTAAATAACTGATATGTTTAGATTTAGATTTAGATACCTAGAGAACATGGATTGTAAAAGAACAGTGAAATAGTCAAAACATTTCAAACAGACTAAAGTGTAGATGTGTGTGTGGGACGTGACCATCCGAGGGAGGGAGAACAGTCCAGGGGGGGTGTGGGGCACTCAGCAGGGCCGATTAGACAAATCATTGTGGTTAAATTGCAACAGATCTTCCTGCAGCTTTGACCATTGCTCTGAATGTTGCATCATATCCTGAATCATTCAGAACAATGGTCAAAGCTGCAGGAAGAGCTGTCTTGCAATTACACCACAATGATTTGTTTATTCCCAGCTCTGGGCTATTTTTTATCTCAACTAAATTTCGAGTGTTTAGTAAATGAGGTGTCTAGTAAATGATGTAAATGATAGGAGTAGGCCCCACAGATAATGAAGGACCAGCAATGTATTTCCAAGTTATGATGGTGAATAACTGGGTCAATTTGTGTCACTCCACTAACATGACCAAACAATTCTGGGTATGGATTGTGCTTAGTAGACAGGGTGGAAAATAATGTGTATGGTATGTCAGAATGCAGCTCTATAGGACTGGTAAACAAAAACAGTTGAACATTTCCCATTGTTTTAATATTTCCACTAAATGTGGACACTTTCGTGCCATCCTGAATTATCCTGCAACTGATCCAATTGTGAGTCACTTCACAGTCACCCACATTATTGTGCCCCCTGGTCATGTACATCACAGACTATATAAGTATAGCAGGTTGTCTCTCCTTGAGGATGCTGGTGATATAGAGACCACATTCTTTTGGGTTGGGATGTAATGTTAAAATTGTACAAGGCATTGGTGAGGCCAATTCTGGAGTATGGTGTACAATTTTGGTCGCCTAATTATAGGAAGGATGTCAACAAAATAGAGAGAGTACAGAGGAGATTTACTAGAATGTTGCCTGGGTTTCAACAACTAAGTTACAGAGAAAGGTTGAACAAGTTAGGTCTTTATTCTTTGGAGCGCAGAAGGTTAAGGGGGGACTTGATAGAGGTCTTTAAAATGATGAGAGGGATAGACAGAGTTGACGTGGATAAGCTTTTCCCACTGAGAGTAGGGAAGCTTCAAACAAGAGGTTCAGACATGACTTGAGAATTAAGGGACAGATGTTTAGGGGTAACATGAGGGGGAACTTCTTTACTCAGAGAGTGGTAGCGGTGTGGAATGAGCTTCCAGTGGAAGTGGTGGAGGCAGGTTTGATTTTATCATTTAAAAATAAATTGGATAGTTATATGGGTGGGAAAGGAATGGAGGGTTATGGTCTGAGTGCAGGTAGGTGGGACTAGGGGAGATATAAGTTGTTCGGCACAGACTAGAAGGGTCGAGATGGCCTGTTTCCGTGCTGTAATTGTTATATGGTTATATGGTTATATTCTGTTTACTTGTTTCTAAAGACAAATCTTCAAATACATTATTTCTGTTCTGGTGCTGCCCACTGTGGGGCAAAGGCTGGATTATGGGGACAGGAACATTGCCCCATGTCCCACACACTGTTACTGTGGGGCAAAGGCTGGATTATGGGGACAGGAATATGGCCCCATGTCCCACACACTGTTACTGTGGGGCAAAGGCTGGATTATGGGGACAGGAATATGGCCCCATGTCCCACACACTGTTACTGTGGGGCAAAGGCTGGATTATGTGGACAGGAACATTGGCCCCATGTCCCACACACTGTTACTGTGGGGCAAAGGCTGGATTATGGGGACAGGAATATGGCCCCATGTCCCACACACTGTTACTGTGGGTCAAAGGCTGGATTATGGGGACAGGAACATTGGCCCCATGTCCCACACACTGTTACTGTGGGGCAAAGGCTGGATTATGGGGACAGGAATATTGGCCCCATGTCCCACACACTGTTACTGTGGGGCAAAGGCTGGATTATGGGGACAGGAATATGGCCCCATGTCCCACACACTGTTACTGTGGGGCAAAGGCTGGATTATGGGGACAGGAATATTGCCCCATGTCCCACACACTGTTACTGTGGGGCAAAGGCTGGATTATGGGGACAGGAATATGGCCCCATGTCCCACACACTGTTACTGTGCTGAGGAATAAAACAACAATATGACAAAGAGAGGTCCATCTAGGGATGTGGCTGACTGACCCACTCCAGACTGCAGGATCACATAGAAACATAGAAACATAGACAATAGGTGCAGGAGTAGAGGCCATTCGGCCCTTCGTGCCTGCACCATTCGCCATTCAATATGATCACGGCTGATCATCCAACTCAGTATCCTGTACCTGCCTTCTCTCCATACCCCCTGATCCCTTTAGCCACAAGGGGCACATCTAACTCCCTCTTAAATATAGCCAATGAACTGTGGCCTCAACTACCTTCTGTGGCAGAGAATTCCACAGATTCACCACTCTCTGTGTGTGGAAATTTTTTTTTTTCTCATCTCGGTCCTAAAAGATTTCCCCTTTATCCTTAAACTGTGACCCCTTGTTCTGGACTTCCCCAACATCGGGAACAATCTTCCTGCATCTAGCCTGTCCAACCCCTTAAGAATTTTGTAAGTTTCTATAAGATCCCCCTCAATCTTCTGAACCCTAGCGAGTACAAGCCAAATCTATCCAGTCTTTCTTCATATGAAAGTCCTGCCATCCCAGGAATCAGTCTGGTGAACCTTCTCTGTACTCCCTCTATGGCAAGAATGTCTTTCCTCAGATTAGGAGACCAAAACTGTACGCAATACTCCAGGTGTGGTCTCACCAAGACCCTGTACAACTGCAGTAGAATCTCCCTGCTCCTATTCTCAAATCCTCTATGGCAAGAATGTCTTCCCTCAGATTAGGAGACCAAAACTGTACGCAATACTCCAGGTGTGGTCTCACCAAGACCCTGTACAACTGCAGTAGAACCTCCCTGCTCCTAGACTCAAATCCTTTTATTATGAATGCTAACATACCATTCGCCTTCTTGCTGAGGGATGCACTGAAGCTTTGTGCAGCCAATTTATAGACTCTGTTAGAGAGGATCACTGTATTGGGACCTTCCCCTGCTGGACATTGAGGACTGAGTCTGGTGGGTCAACCTTCATACAATGGAAGGGATATCACCCCAGGGAAGGGGCCAAATGACAGTATATTGTGTAAGGACAGGTACAAACACTACTGAGTGTGACATTATTGAATGTATAGACACCAAAAACATTTGTGTTAGTTGTGTATAGAATTGTGGAACTGCAGATGCTGTTTTACCAAGGAAAGACATAAAATACTGGAGTAACTCAGTGTGTCAGGCAGCATTCCTGTTGAACAAGGATAGTTTTGAGTTGGGACTCTTCAGACTAGTTTGGTATATATTTTATTCTGAAATAAAGTTTATATTTGAATATAAAGAATGTGAGGTTTGAAGAGAGCAAGGATTCTGCCTTTTCCCATCACATTCAGGACATGATGCAACATTCAGAGCAATGGTCAAAGCTGCAGGAAGATCTGTTGCAATTTAACCACAATGATTCGTCTATTCTCACCTGTGGGCTGTTCCACTTCCTGTTTTTTATCTGACTAAATTTCACAATGTGTAAATAAACATCAGAATTGTGAAGGACAAAGACAACATCAAACTATCCCAAAACCTATTGAAACATGCAAAAGGGAATCAGGGGTGAATTATTTGTCACTTTGAGCCTGTTCAATCATTCAAAACAATCTCATATTCCAATTCTCTCCCGATAAATGTTGATGCATTTTATGTCAAATAAATCTATTCCCTACTTAACAAGATTCAGTGACCTGCCATCTACCATTTTCTGTGGGGTGAATTACAATGGCTCACCATATTCACAATGAAGAAATGTCTCAGCCCTAAATGTTTCACCCCTTATCTTGAGTCCAAAACCCCTTGTTCCAGATCCTACAGTCACTGGAAATATCTTTATGTATCGAGTCTGTCTAGCTCTGCTTTGAATGTTGTTTAATTTAGAGAGGTCATGCTTAACTCTTCCAGACTCAACAGAGGCTGAGCAGCAATAAAAATGAATTGTATTTCTCTGCAGAATTCACACAATATGGGGGAAATTAGTTGTTAACCCGGATTAAGGAAGGAGCCTGATTAGATTTCTTGTCACAATGGGGATGACACTAACTCCTGAGCTGATGATGAGCTGCACGTTGTGATTCCCTCCAGATGTTTTGCTGATAAATCTATGTTTTTGGATGTGGGCCTCAGTGTTTAGGCTTCCATTTTTAACCCATGAGGATGTGACCATCCTTATTCCACCACTGATGGATGTGTTTAGTAAATGATGTAAATGATAGGAGTAGGCCCCACAAATAACGAAGGATCAGCAATGTATTTCCAAGTTATGATGGTGACTAACTGGGTCAATTTGTGCCACTCCACTAACATGACCAAACAATTCTGGGTATGGATTGTGTTTGCATATTGTGGATATATTTTCTAGCATCGATGTAGTCATCAATGTAATGGGGATAGAGTTCGGGGAGAGGGCCAGTGTACACCTGGAACACAATGTATCTCTCGTGTCTATATCTCTAGGCTGTGAAGATCTTGGTGCAACTCTGTGAGGTTGTGCTTGGAGAACACCAAACGACAGAGGGAAAAACTAATGATTGTGAAGATGTTTGCTGGAGGTTCTACCTTGAGTGAAATTCAGAACTGAGGCGAAATTTGCTCTCAATATTGGACTTACTTTGACAAATTGTAGTAGTTTGATGATCATATGCTGCTGATTGGTGACCTCCTAAGTCCAACCTCCACCATGATCTGATGCAATGAATATTAGTTTGATCTATCGGACCAACTACAGCATGAACAGGCAAGAATATCCACCGTTCCATTTATTACAAAACAACAGATTCTGTCATTTGTCATTATCATAGACATTTCAAACATCACACAGTCATCTGTTTGAATACGTGTTACTGGAAACTATTCTAACTTCAGTTGTGAATAGCATTAATTATACTTGTCTTTCTCCAGGCTGGTTAGCATTCTGTAAAAGCTTTTCTCTTTACCTCACGAACGTGACACTGAACTAAACTGAATTGAACTGGAAGGGGCGTGATTTATTCCCAGAGGTTGTGAAGGTCTTGGTGCAAACCCCGTTCCTGCCTTCTCCCCATATCCCCTGACTCCGCTATCTTTAAGAGCCCTATCTAGCTCTCTCTTGAAAGCATCCAGAGAACCGGCCTCCACCGACCTCGGAGGCAGAGAATTCCACAGACTCACCACTCTCTGTGAGAAAAGGTGTTTCCTGGTCTCTCTTCTAAATGGCTTACCCCTTATTCTTAAACTGTGGCCCCTGGTTCTGGACTCTCCCAACTTCGGGAACATATTTCCTGACTCTAGCGTGTACAAGCCCTTAACAATCTTATATGTTTCAATGAGAGGCCCTCTACATTTGGATATAGATTTAAACTGCTATAATGGTATATGGACATATAATGGTAGATGGACACACTGATCTGTTTTGTTGTCAATGCCTACTATGTTCTGTTGTGCTGAAGCAAACCAAGAATTTAATTGTCCTATCTGAATAGTGATGTGTTATATCTGGACTTTCAGAAGGCTTTCGACAAGGTCCCACATAAGAGATTAGTATACAAACTTAAAGCACACGGTATTGGGGGTTCAGTATTGATGTGGATAGAGAACTGGCTGGCAGACAGGAAGCAAAGAGTAGGAATAAACGGGTCCTTTTCACAATGGCAGGCAGTGACTAGTGGGGTACCGCAAGGCCCGGAGCGGGGACCAGCAGTGACTAGTGGGGCAGCGCAAGGGTCGGTGCGGGGACCAGCAGTGACTAGTGGGGCAGCGCAAGGCCCGGTGCTGGGACCAGCAGTGACTAGTGGGGCAGCGCAAGGCCCGGTGCGGGGACCAGCAGTGACTAGTGGGGCAGCGCAAGGCCCGGTGCGGGGACCAGCAGTGACTAGTGGGGCAGCGCAAGGGTCGGTGCGGGGACCAGCAGTGACTAGTGGGGTACCGCAAGGCTCGGTGCTGGGACCCCAGCTATTTACGATATATATTAATGATTTGGACGAGGGAATTGAATGCAACATCTCCAAGTTTGCGGATGACACGAAGCTGGGGGGCAGTGTTAGCTGTGAGGAGGATGCTAGGAGGCTGCAAGGTGACTTGGATAGGCTGGGTGAGTGGGCAAATGCATGGTAGATGCAGTATAATGTGGATAAATGTGAGGTTATCCACTTTGGTGGCAAAAACAGGAAAGTAGACTATTATCTGAATGGTGGCCGATTAGGAAAGGGGGAGATGCAACGAGACCTGGGTGTCATGGTACACCAGTCATTAAAAGTAGGTAAACATGAATTCTCCCTATTTTGCTAGCCCTTGCTGTCTCCTCCCCTTCCTTAACCCTCTAGCTGTCTCCTCCCACCCTCCCTTCCGCCCGCCCTCGGGCTCCTCCTCCTCCTCCCCTTTTCCTTCTTTCTTTCCCCACCCCCCATCAGTCTGAAGAAGGGTTTCGGCCAGAAACGTCGCCTATTTCCTTCGCTCCATAGATGCTGCTGCACCCGCTGAGTTTCCCCAGCAATTTTGTGTACCTTCGATATTCCAGCATCTGCAGTTCCCTTTTGAACATTAAAAGTGGGCATGCAGGTGCAGCAGGCAGTGAAGAAAGCGAATGGTATGTTAGCATTCATAGCAAAAGGATTTGAGTATAGGAGCAGGGAGGTTCTACTGCAGTTGTACAGGGTCTTGGTGAGACCACACCTGGAGTATTGCGTACAGTTTTGGTCCCCTAATCTGAGGAAAGACATTCTTGCCATAGAGGGAGTACAGAGAAGGTTCACCAGACTGATTCCTGGGATGGCAGGACTTTCATATGAAGAAAGACTGGATTGACTCGGCTTGTACTCGCTAGAATTTAGAAGATTGAGGGGGGATCTTATAGAAGGGAGGAGAGGAGATGGGAGGAGAGGAGAGGGGAGGGGAGGGATATTAACTTTAAACTGGACATATAAACATTGCATTAGGGTCAAATTCACTGCACACTGGGGCATGGTTGCAATCAAAGATCATATAGCAAGAATATAGGATCTTTGCTATATCTTTGGTTGCAATGCAGAGAGTCCTCACTGATGCACAGAGATTGTACACTTTGAACTGGGTATAAATATTGCAACAGGGTCAAATTCACTGCACACCGGGGGCATGGTTGTAATGCAGAGAGCCCCCACTGATGCACAGAGATTATACACTTCAATAATAATATATTTTATTGTCATTACACATAAGTGCAACAAGATTTGGTTTGCAGCTTCCATCCGATGTCACAACTTAAATAACTGATAAGTTTTAGATTTAGATTTAGATACCTAGAGAACATGGATTGTAAAAGAACAGTAAAATAGTCAAAACAGTTCAAACAGACTAAAGTGTAGATGTGTGTGTGGGACGTGACCATCCGAGGGAGGGAGAACAGTCCAGGGGGGTGGGGGGACACTCAGCAGGGCCGAATAGACGAATCATTGTGGTTAAATTGCAACAGATCTTCCTGCAGGTTTGACCATTGCTCTGAATGTTGCATCATATCCTGAATCATTCAGAACAATGGTCAAAGCTGCAGGAAGATCTGTCTTGCAATTTCACCACAATGATTTGTTTATTCTCAGCTCTGGGCTATTTTTATCTCAACTAAATTTCGAGTGTTTAGTAAATGAGGTGTCTAGTAAATGATGTAAATGATAGGAGTAGGCCCCACAGATAATGAAGGATCAGCAATGTATTTCCAAGTTATGATGGTGAATAACTGGGTCAATTTGTGTCACTCCACTAACATGACCAAACAATTCTGGGTATGGATTGTGCTTAGTAGACAGGGTGGAAAATAATGTGTATGGTATGTCAGAATGCAGCTCTATAGGACTGGTAAACAAAAACAGTTGAACATTTCCCATTGTTTTAATATTTCCACTAAATGTGGACACTTTCGTGCCATCCTGAATTATCCTGCAACTGATCCAATTGTGAGTCACTTCACAGTCACCCACATTATTGTGCCCCCTGGTCATGTACATCACAGACTATATAAGGATAGCAGGGTTGTCTCTCCTTCAGGATGCTGGTGATATAGAGACCACATTCTTTTGGGTTGGGATGTAATGTTAAAATTGTACAAGGCATTGGTGAGGCCAATTCTGGAGTATGGGGCACAATTCTGGTCACCTAATTATAGGAAGGATGTCAACAAAATAGAGAGAGTACAGAGGAGATTTACTAGAATGTTGCCTGGGTTTCAGCAACTAAGTTACAGAGAAAGGTTGAACAAGTTATGTCTTTATTCTCTGGAGCGCAGAAGGTTAAGGGGGGACTTGATAGAGGTCTTTAAAATGACGAGAGGGATAGACAGAGTTGACGTGGATAAGCTTTTCCCACTGAGAGTAGGGAAGATTCAAACAAGAGGACATGACTTGAGAATTAAGGGACAGAAGTTTAGGGTAACATGAGGGGGAACTTCTTTACTCAGAGAGTGGTGGCTGTGTGGAATGAGCTTCCAGTGGAAGTGGTGGAGGCAGGTTCGATTTTATCATTTAAAAATAAATTGGATAGGTATATGGATGGGAAATGAATGGAGAGTTATGGTCTGAGTGCAGGTAGATGGGACTAGGGGAGATATAAGTGTTCGGCACGGACTAGAAGGGTCGAGATGGCCTGTTTCCGTGCTGTAATTGTTATATGGTTATATGGTTATATTCTGTTTACTTGTTTCTAAAGACAAATCTTCAAATACATTATTTCTGTTCTGGTTCTGCCCACCGTGGGGCAAAGGCTGGATTATGGGAACAGGAATATGGCCCCATGTCCCACACACTGTTACTGTGGGGCAAAGGCTGGATTATGGGGACAGGAATATGGCCCCATGTCCCACACACTGTTACTGTGGGGCAAAGGCTGGATTATGGGGACAGGAATATGGCCCCATGTCCCACACACTGTTACTGTGGGGCAAAGGCTGGATTATGGGGACAGGAATATGGCCCCATGTCCCACACACTGTTACTGTGGGGCAAAGGCTGGATTATGGGGACAGGAATATGGCCCCATGTCCCACACACTGTTACTGTGCTGAGGAATAAAACAACAATATGACAAAGAGAGGTCCATCTAGGGATGTTGCTGACTGACCCACTCCAGACTGCAGGATAACATAGAAACATAGAAACTTAGAAAATAGGTGTAGGAGTAGAGGCCATTCGGCCCTTCGAGCTTGCACCATTCGCCATTCAATATGATCATGGCTGATCATCCAACTCAGTATCCTGTACCTGCCTTCTCTCCATACCCCCTGATCCCTTTAGCCACAAGGGCCACATCTAACTCCCTCTTAAATATAGCCAATAAACTGTGGCCTCAATTACCTTCTGTGGCAGAGAATTCCACAGATTCACCACTCTCTGTGTGTGGAATGTTTTTCTCATCTCGGTCCTAAAAGATTTCCCCTTTATCCTTAAACTGTGACCCCTTGTCCTGGACTTCCCCAACATCGGGAACAATCTTCCTGCATCTAGCCTGTCCAACCCCTTAAGAATTTTGTAAGTTTCTATAAGATCCCCCTCTATCTTCTAAACCCTAGCGAATACAAGCCGAGTCTATCCAGTCTTTCTTCATATGAAAGTCCTGCCATCCCAGGAATCACTCTGGGGAACATTCTCTGTACTCCCTCTATGGCAAGAATGTCTTTCCTCAGATTAGGAGACCAAAACTGTACGCAATACTCCAGGTGTGGTCTCACCAAGACACTGTACAACTGGAGTAGAACCTCCCTGCTCCCATACTCAAATCCTCTATGGCAAGAATATCTTCCCTCAGATTAGGAGACCAAAACTGTACGCAATACTCCAGGTGTGGTCTCACCAAGACCCTGTACAACTGCAGTAGAACCTCCCTGCTCCTATACTCAAATCCTTTTGCTATGAATGCTAACATACCATTCGCCTTCTTGCTGAGGGATTGTGCAGTCAATTTATAGACTCTGTTAGAGAGGATCACTATCTTGGGACCTTCCCCTGCTGGACATTGAGGACTGAGTCTGGTGGGTCAACCTTCATACAATGGAAGGGATATCACCCCAGGGAAGGGGCCAAATGACAGTATATTGTGTAAAGACAGGTACAAACACTACTGAGTGTGACATTATTGAATGTATAGACACCAAAAGCATTTGTGTTAGTTGTGTATAGAATTATGGAACTGCAGATGCTGTTTTACCAAGGAAAGACAGAAAATACTGGAGTAACTCAGTGTGTCAGGCAGGCAGTATTCCTGTTGAACAAGGATAGTTTTGAGTTGGGACTCTTCGGACTAGTTTGGTATATATTTTATTCTGAAATAAAGTTTATATTTGAATATAAAGAATGTGAGGTTTGAAGAGATCAAGGATTCTGCCTTTTCCCATCACATTCAGGATATGATGCAACATTCAGAGCAATGGTCAAAGCTGCAGGAAGAGCTGTTGCAATTTAACCACAATGATTCGTCTATTCTCACCTGTGGACTGTTTCACTTCCTGTTTTTTATCTGACTAAATTTCACAATGTGTAAATAAACATCAGAATTGTGAAGGACAAAGACAACATCAAACTATCCCAAAACCTATTGAAACATGCAAAAGGGAATCAGGGGTGGATTATTTGTCACTTTGAGCCTGTTCAATCATTCAAAACAATCTCATATTCCAATTCTCTCCCGATAAATGTTGATGCATTTTATGTCAAATAAATCTATCCCCAACTTAACAAGATTTAGTGACCTGCCATCTACCATTTTCTGTGGGGTGAATTTCAATGGCTCACCATATTCACAATGAAGAAATGTCTCAGCCCTAAATGTTTCACCCCTTATCTTGAGTCCAAAACCCCTTGTTCCAGATCCTACAGTCACTGGAAATATCTTCATGTATCGAGTCTGTCTAGCTCTGCTTTGAATATTGTTTAATTTAGAGAGGTCATGTTTAACTCTTCCAGACTCCAGTGACTACTGGCTCAGTCAGCTCCTCCTCTCCTTACACATTAGTCCTGCCATTCCAGGAATCAGTCTGGTCAGCCTTGGCTGCATTACATGTGTGGCTGTAAAACCCTTTCTCCGGTAAGGAGAGCACAAAGACATGTTTGGAGAGACATGGGCCAGGGACAGCCAATTGTGATGGGGTCAGTTGGACATCTTGGTCAGCATGTGTGTGTTGGGTTGATGTGTCTATTTCCATGCTCTACAGCTCTATGCCTCTCTGCTGCATCTGTGTATATTTGACAAGTAACTCAACTGACTGACATCACCTGGAAACCTCTTTGCATCCTCTTTGCTTCTCCTATTTACTCTCAGTTTCATGTCATCAAACTTAGAAACATTAAATTTGTTTCCTTGTCAATACCATTGATGAACATTGAAATTAACAGACTCAAGAACTGGCTTGATGCTGGATCATTCATCACCACCTGCCACCCTAACAAAGTCTCCTCTCTGTTTCCTGTCTGCCAAATAATTTTCAATTCATGCCTGTTTAACATTGCCTAATGCACATATTTAAACATTCAAAGACCTTCTGAAAATTGGACACATCGACTTGTTCTCCCTGAAACAACCTCCTTAAGTCCAACCTCCACCATGATCTGATGCAATGAATATTAGTTTGATCTATCGGACCAACTACAGCATGAACAGGCAAGAATATTCACCGTTCCATTTATTACAAAACAACAGATTCTGTCATTTGTCATTATCATAGACATTTCAAACATCACACAGTCATCTGCTTGAATATGTGTTACTGGAAACTATTCTAACTTCAGTTGTGAATAGCATGAATTATACTTGTCTTTCTCCAGGCTGGTTAGCATTCTGCAAAAGCTTTTCTCTTTACCTCATGAACGTGACACTGAACTAAACTGAATTGAACTGGAAGGGACGTGATTTATTCCCAGAGGTTGTGAAGGTCTTGGTGCAAACTGTGCCGTTTGATTTGGAGAAAACTGAAAGTTGCAGAAGAAATTGGATGATGATGAGGCTGGTGACTGGTGGGTTTACCTTGTGTGAAACTCAGGAGATAATTACACTTCCAAACCACCCAAATCACAGTGACACAGATGTTAGAGCTGCTGCCTCACAGTGCTGGAGACCAGGGTTCAATCCTGACCTACCTCGGGTGCTCTCTGGGTGGAGATAGCACGCTCCCTCCCTGTGGCCACGAATGAGTGGGGATGTAGGGTAACTGGACCTCCATAAATTGCCTGTAGTGTGTAGGGAGCGGATGGGAAAGTGAGAGAACAGAACGAGTGTGAACGGGTGATCAGTGGTCGGCACGGACAGAGGGCTGAAGGGCAAGTTTCCATGTTGTGTCTCAAAACTAAACTCAATCAGAACATCACTACAGATACAAGAAGATTGACACATACTCATCATTACACAACAATAGATACTCTCATTCCCCAATGCCCTTGACATTTGTTATCCTCCAATAACCTTTAGACAATAGACAACAGGTGCAGGAGTAGAGTCCATTCGGCCCTTCGAGCCAGCACCGCCATTCAATGTGATCATAGCTGATCATCCCCAATCAGTACCCCGTTCCTGCGTTCTCCCCATATTCCCTGACTCCGCTATCTTTAAGAGCCCTATCTAGCTCTCTCTTGAAAGCATCCAGAGAACCTGCCTCCACCGCCCTCTGAGGCAGAGAATTCCACAGACTTACCACTCTCTGTGAGAAAAAGTGTTTCCTGATCTCTGTTCTAAATGTCCGACTCCTTATTCTTAAACTGTGGCCCCTGGTTCTGGACACCCCCAACATTGGAAACATATTTCCTGCCTCTAGCGTGTCCAAATACTTAACAATCTTATATGTTTCAACGAGAAACCCTCTCATCATTCTAAACTCCAGAGTGTACAAGTCCAGCTGCTTCATTCTCTCAGCATATGACAGTCCCGCCATCCCGGGAATTAACCTGGTGAACCTACGCTGGGCTCCCTCAATAGCAAGAATGTTCTTCCTCAAATTAGGGGACCAAAACTGCACACAATACTGCAGGTGTGGTCTCACCAGGGCCCTGTACAACAGCAGAAGGACCTCTTTGCTCCTATATTCGATTCCTCTTGTTATAAAGGCCAGTTGGCTTTCTTCACTGCCTGCTGTACCTGCATGCTTACTTTCATAGACTGATGAACAAGAACCCCCAGATCCCGTTGTACTTCCCCTTTTCCCCCTTCCCATTTAGAAAGATGAGGTTCCATGTCTCAACTCATCCAATGCATGTTTGAGCTCAGTAAATTCCCATTTTCCTTTGCTGAATAACGTTTGACAAGATGTGTTTTACACTGACACAAACACTTTCAACAGAAGTGATGTCTGAACCCTGAGCAGGAGAGGAAGAGGAAGGTCCTGTAGTTTCATAAGACACAGCGTGAGACTGGGGAAGTCAGTGTGTCACCGTGCTTGGAGCTTTGCTGCCCAGTCTCTGGACTCGTTCACCATCAGTCTCTTCCCACAAGGTAGGCGACCTTACTACAGGTTCACTTCAGGTAAAGGTGTGGTTTAAATGGGATCTAGAAACGGAACTCTGTGTTCAATAATTTATTTTATGTATTTATTCATTTTTTTAATATAATTTTATTTATTAGTAGTGTACATTACAATAATATAAGCCAAAAATAACATAATACATTTCCTGTACCACTTTATATTTTAAACTTTGAAAAGCAGAAAAGTAAAGAGAGTTAAATAGGATAGTAAGTGTGTGAAAGAGTGATCAAAAGAGACCCTTAGACACGAAAAGTTCGAAAAAGAGTTAAGAAGCAAGCCATAGAAAAAGAAAAAGAGAAAAAGAAAACAGAAGATATATTAAAAGTTAAAAACAGAGCTAAAAGGGATAAACCAACTTTGTATTTTTCCTCCCCCCTCACCAGGTCCTGAAACCATTTATTTTCAGAATTCTGTTGCACCTTATACTTGTAGTAAGTCGATAAATGGAGACCAAATCTTTTGGAAATGGTCTGGTTTGCCTGCTGGAAGGAATCTCATATCTTCCAGGTGTAACGTTTCGAACATATTTGAAATCCTCATATTTATTGTTGGTGTTGGGGCATTTTTCCAGAATTTAAGTATGAGTTTTTTTCCCATTATTAAACCGTAATTAAGTCGGCTCTTTTGGGACACAGTTAGCTCAGGGCTGCCTTCCATGGTTCCAAAAATAATCAATTCTGCGTTCGGTTTCAGTTTTATTTGAAATAATTTTGTAACTATTTCAAAAATTTCATTTCAAAATGTTTGGATTTTTCTACAAAAAACAAAGGAATGTGCTATAGTTGCTTCACGGGATAGACATTTATCACAGATGGGGGAAACATTTGGAAAAAGTTTGCTTATTTTAGTTTTTGAGTAATACAGTCTATGTAAGGTTTTATATTTCTAATGTGTGATATTCCACTCCTACAACCATTTATTAGACTGTACCAGTCTGTTCTGCTTTAGATTTTACAAGGACATAGAAACGTAATGAATAATGAAGAGAGACACAAAATGCTGGAGTAACTCAGCGGGACAGGCAGCATCTGGAGAGAAAGAATGGGTAATGTTTCGGGTTGAGACGATTCTTCAGATCCAGACTTCTTTGACCCGAAACGTCACCCATTCCTTCTCTCCAGAGATGCTGCCTGTCCCGCCCAGTTACTTGTCTATATTCGGTATAAAGCAGCATCTGCAGTTCCTTCCAACATGAAACTTTATCAATGTATTTCTGTCTCCATTATTTCCACTAGAAACTTAATGAAACTAAATTATCAGCATCTGCCATTTTACCCATTTGGGCTTTCTGGTCAATCTAATGTATCGCTGCTCATGTGGATTTTATTTTTCCCATTTCTCCGGCAATCCTCTGGGACTGATTGAGGATGTTCAACGTCCTCGCCGTTCTGTTGCCCGCTCGCTCAATTAATTGACTGACTAGTGAGGTACAAATGAGTTAAAACCATTCTACCGAGAAGCAGGAGGGAAGTGGGTTAAGAATGAAACTGTTGACGTACAGATGAGTCGTTTCAGTCAAGGCAAAGCGACTGAGTGTGGTTGTGAAATCCCAGATGACAGCAGTGATAATATTCCAGTGGCAGATTCCACAGAGGAATGGTCCTTCCCCGTGTAATTGTGTGCGGTTAATTCTCAAATGGTCCTGGCCCAGGGTTTTCAAAGTGGCTGTGTTCAATACAACACTTGCCAACGAGCTATTCACTGCAGCATTTCCTTTGCAAATTATTTAGTGCCCCTGTTCCGTGCAAGATCACACGATGATCAAACATTCTTCAGTACGATTTTACAGATCATCACCACTTCAAATGGTGACATTTGTTTTAGAGAAATGCAAGATGGTTATGTGGGTTATTTACAGAGGCTGTGAAGGTCTTGGTGCATTGTGTGATGTTGGGCTTGGAGAACACTGCAAGATGGTTATGTGGGTTATTCACAGAGGCTGTGAAGGTCTTGGTGCACTCTGTGATGTTGAACTTGGAGAACACTGTAAGGTGGTTATGTGGGTTATTTACAGAGGCTGTGAAGGTCTTGGTGCATTGTGTGATGTTGAACTTGGAGAACACTGCAAGATGGTTATGTGGGTTATTCACAGAGGCTGTGATGGTCTTGGTGCACTCTGTGATGTTGAACTTGGAGAACACTGCAAGATGCAGGAACTATTTAGATGCTAATGAAAATATTGGCTGCAGGTTCCTCTTTGAATTAAATTAAAAGCTCGGGAGAAAATTTGTATTCAATATTGTACTAAGTTTGAAAATAATGTATGATCCTGATTCTCAAATGTACCTCATTTGTAACCCCCTAAACCCACCGTGATGTGATACATTTGGATATAGATTTAAACTACTATAATGGTATATGGACATATAATGGTAGATGGACACACTGACCTGTTTTGTAGTCAATGCCTACTGTTCTGTTGTGCTGAAGCAAAGCAAGAATTTCATTGTCCTATCAGGGACACATGACAATAAACTCACTTGAACTTGAAGTTGAGCTAAAGCTCTAACACAGCTGCAAGGCATGAATATTGACCATGTTCCCTTCGTTACAAAACAGCAGATTCCCTCGTTTGCCATTCTTAGACATTTGCCACCCACTAATAGCATTTAATATAAGGAGGTTCCAAGTCTAAACTTATCCAATGTATTTGTGACCTCAGGAAATTCCCCATTTGGTTTGTCCAATTAGCTTTTACAAGATGATTTTTAATCTGACGCAAACATTATCAACACAAATGGTGTGTGAATCCTGAGCTGGATAGAAAGAGGAAGGGTGTTTGCCCTTCCAAAGAAACTGTGTGAGCTTGTGAATCTCAGTGTGTCGCCGTGCTTGGAGCTTTGTCACTCAGTCTCTGTACTCGTTCACCATCAGTCTCTTCTCACAAGGTAGGTGACCTCACTGCAGTCTAACTTCATGTCAAAGAGTGGTTTAACAGGTATCCACAAACTGAACAATGTTGGATGTCCTGTAAACTGTGGTATATCACTCATTCAATCATGTTTGTTCCACTTTAGATTTGACAAGGGCATACAAACTTTATTAATTTCGTTTTGTCTCCTTTATTTCCCACAGCTAAATGACCATCATATGCCATTTTCCTACTGGTGTCAATAGACAATAGACAACAGGTGCAGGAGTAGAGGCCATTCGGCCCTACGAGCCAGCACCGCCATTCAATGTGATCATGGCTGATCATCCCCAATCAGTTCCCCGTTCCTGCCTTCTCCCCCATATCCCCTGACTCTGCTATCTTTAAGAGCCCTACCTAGCTCTCTCTTGAAAGCATCCAGAGAACCGGCCGCTTCCGCCCTCTGAGGCAGAGAATTCCACAGACTCACAACTCTCTGTGAGAAAAAGTGTTTCCTCGTCTCCGTTTCCTAGTCAATCTAAATTGAATACTTTTGTTCCCGTTTCGCCGGCAACGTCCTGGGACCGTTTGAGAATATTGAATGTCCCTTGCCATTGTGTTGTCTTCTCTGTTCATTAACTCAGTAGCGAGGTCTGATTTAGTTGAGGACGTTTTACCAGTGGTCGGAGGTAATTGAGTCAAACATAGAAAAGGCGGAGTACAGATGAATGATTTGGGACAATAGCGGTTGAATATGGTGGTGAAATCCCAGATTACTGAAGTGACAATATTCCAGCAGCAGAATCCACCAAGTGAATGTATTTTCCCCGTGTAATTGTGTGTGGCCAATTCTAAAATGCCCCAGGGTCAGGAGTTTCAAACTGGCTGTACTCAATACAACATTTGCCAACTACCAATTTACTGATCCTTAGTCTAAACCTACACCTTGTTTCCAAACAGAGAATGTACAAAATGAGGTCGAGGTTTCTCTGCAACAGTTTGCCTGCAGGTTTGATGTTGCGTGTCTTTGTTTTCCTGCTTCAACCAGTTTCCACACAGAGTAAGTACTTTCTCTTCACCGGTCACAATCACCTTGCATTAATTATCATTGTCCGTGTAAACCCGCACCCTATTGGCAATCTCACTTTCCTCTCCACATCCCTGAATGTGTTGCTGCCTCACAAATCCACACCATCCTTACTGGACCTCCATTCCACATCCCTGTATGTGTTGCTGCCTCACAAACTCACACCATCCTTGCTGGACGTCCATTCCACATCCCTGTATGAGTTGCTGCTTCACAAACACACACCATCCTTGCTGGACCTCCATTCCACATCCCTGTATGTGTTGCTGCCTCACAAATCCACACCATCCTTGCTGGACCTCCATTCCACATCCCTGTATGTGTTGCTGCTTCAATAATCCACACCATCCTTGCTGGACCTCCATTCCACATCCCTGTATGTGTTGCTGCCTCACAAATCCACACCATCCTTGCTGGACCTCCATTCCACATCCCTGAATGTGTTGCTGCCTCACAAATCCACACCATCCTTGTTGGACCTCCATTCCACATCCCTGAATGTGTTGCTGCCTCACAAATCCACACCATCCTTGCTGGACCTCCATTCCACATCCCTGTATGTGTTTCTGCCTCACAAATCCACACCATCCTTGCTGGACCTCCATTTCTGAGCCCATCCCATCAACTCCCTCTCCTTCTCCTGCACCGACACGGTCCTTATCAAAGTCAGAAATGGCCTCCTGTGAACTTGTAGCAGAGTTAAACTCTCCCTCCTCATCCCGCTCAGCCTCTGCAGCCTTTGACACGGTTGTCCACACTATCCTCCCCAACATCTCCTCACCACAGTCCATGTGGGTGGATCTGCCCTCGACTTATCGATCCAGTCGCAGCCCGAGAACCAGACGCAATGTCTTCACTTCACTCTCCCACAAAGTCCCTTCAAAACCAGATGTAGTTCCTCCACTAACCCCAACACAACCCCCTATCCCCACCTCCCTCCCTCCCTCCCCCCCTCCCCCTCGCTCACTCACTCACTCACTCACTCATGTGATGAAATATCCCTGCATCAATCAGGCCAGGTTATTCCACACACACATCTCTTCACAAACCGTGACTTCCTCGCTGGGGTTTCCAAGGAAGATCACAACTGTCTGGAATTAAATTCAGTTTAAAATTAATGATTACAGATATGGGGTGGGTGGGGAAAATGTGTTTTAAATGTTAATTCTTCATTGTTCGTATTCGCAACAGTAAACAGAAATCGAATGTATTTCTTGGATAATCGAGACGACATTGTGTTAAACGGAGCGGACAATGCTGAGAAAGCCACTGTTGTTGTCTGGGAATGGAAACCACACTCAGGGAAGGAAATCGGAAAATTGTCGACTTTTAAAAGAACGGGGAACTCTTGGATCAAAGAGAAGACCGCTGGCAACTTGTACCCGGAGATGAAAGTGAATCACTATACCCTTGATCTAACAATTGATAAACCCACATTTAAATTGGCGGGAAATTTCACTTTGACTCAAACAGAACCGATAAAGCAAATCCTGAAACAATATGAAATATTTGGGATGAAAGGTGAGTGGATGCGATAAGGATCAATAATGTTGAATTAATCTCTGTAAATATTGTCACCTATAATGAATGATGAGAGATGGCAGGAATTGTGAGACTTCTTCCACCCGGTGAAAAGTCAAACAACTGGGGAAGTGATTTTGTTCATTGATTCTGTAATGATCAGCAGGGATGGGTGATAATAGTTTGATGACTTCACTGGGAACAGCAATTCAATTAATCTAGCCGCAGCGAATACCATGGTCTTCTTGCCGGCACACGGTAAGGTGATCGCGGCTAGCAAGGTGGTATGGAACCAATGTGTCCGTGTAGTGGTCCCGGGGTGACACTGCTACTTAATGTTACCCTGTGACCAGGTGGATGGAAGTCCATCCATCACCTGTGGAACATCGGCTCTGTCATAGAGTTCACCTCTTGAGACCAATCAGATACACCTAGAAGGAGTGGAAATAGATGCATATTCAACAGTTTGTGAATATTTGAAACAGAGAATGTGTAAATACAACAATGCCTGTATGTTGCCGGTTCCACCTGCAGTCCCACGGTGAACAGCCCGCATTTCACTGTGTCAATGTGACCAGCCACGTGTGTCAGGGGTCTGAGAGAACTGGGGGAGAAGTTGTTCTGACTTTCAGCTAGGCTGTTAGCTTTAAGCCCAGTTATTGGATGAACCATGAGATCCGCACTCTTCTGATGTCCAGATCCCGGACATTCAGGGCCGGAGATACAGAGGTCTACAAGAAATCCAGATACGACCTTGGTAAGGCCTTCAAAAGGCCAAAAGGGACTTCTGCTCCAAGCTGGAGAATGAGACAGATGTTCGGCAGCTGTGGCAGGGTCTGAATGCAATCACCCCCTACAATGCAAAACCAGGAGGCAGCTCGAATGCCGGTGTAACATCACTCCCTGACGAGCTCAATGCGTTTTACGCACGCTTTGATAGGGAGAATACTGATGTGCCTTCCCGATCCCCCATTCGCTGCGATGGCATTTCAGTCTCAGTCACAGAGGCCGATGTCAGGAAATCCTTCAGAGGGGTGAACCCCCGAAAAGCACCTGGCCCTGATGGTATACCCGGTCGTGTTCTAAAAACCTGTGCGGACCAACTGGCTGGAGTTTTTACGGACATTTTCAACCTTTCACTTCTGAGGTCTGAGGTCCCCACCTGCTTTAAAAGGGCATCAATTCTACCAGTGCCCAAGAAGAGTAAGGTGACGTGCCTCAATGACTATCGACCAGTGGCACTAACGCCGGTGGTGATGAAGTGCTTTGAGAGGTTGATCTTGGAGCAAATCAACTCCTACCTCAACAAAAACCTGGACCCACTGCAGTTCGCGTACCGCCACAACAGGTCAATGGTGGATGCGATCTCGCTGGCCCTCCACTCCGCACTGGACCACTTGGACAACAACAACTGATATGTCAGGCTGTTATTCATTGACTACAGCTCGGCAATTAACACAATCATCCCCTCCAAGCTGGTTACCAAACTCGCAGAACTGGGTCTCTGCGCATCCCTCTGCAACTGGATCCTCGACTTCCTCATCCACAGACCACAGTCTGTTCGTATTGGTGGAAATGTGTCAGCCTCGATAACAATCAGCACGGGAGCACCTCAAGGCTGCGTGCTCAGCCCCCTGCTGTACTCACTCTATACTCATGATTGTGTAGCCAGTCACAGTGCGAACTCCATCATCAAGTTCGCCGACAACACCACTGTTGTGGGGACGTATCACTGATGGGGATGAGTCAGAGTACAGAAGAGAGATCGAGCAACTGTCCATATGGTTCCAGCACAATAACCTGGCCCTCAACACCAGCAAAACCAAGGAACTGATTGTGGACTTTGGAAGGGGTAGGATGGGGACCCACAGTCCCGTTTATATCAACGGGTCGATGGTGGAAAGGGTCAAGAACTTCAAATTTTTGGGCGTGCATCTTTCCAAAGATCTCTCCTGGTCCCAGAACACCGATGCAATTATAAAGAAAGCTCATCAGCGCCTCTACTTCCTGAGAAGATTACGGAGAGTCGGTATGTCAAGGAGGACTCTCTCTAACTTCTACAGGTGCACAGTAGAGAGCATGCTGACCAGTTGCATCGTGGCTTGGTTCGGCAACTTGAGCATCCAGGAGCGGAAAAGGCTGCAAAAAGTAGTAAACACTGCCCAGTCCATCATCGGCTCTGACCTCCCTCCCATCGAGGGGATTTATCGCAGTCGCTGCCTCAAAAAGGCTGCCAGCATCATCAAGGACCCACACCATCCTGTCCACACACTCATCTCTCCACTGCCATCAGGTAGAAGGTACAGGAGCCTGAAATCTGCAACATCCAGGTTCAGGAATAGCAACTTCCCCACAGCCATCAGACTATTAAACACAACTTCAAACAAACTCTGAACTATAACAGCTTATTGCACTTTATCTGTTTATTTATGTGTGTATATATATATATATTCTATGGTAGGTAGACAAAAATGCTGGAGAAACTCAGCGGGTGCAGCAGCATCTATGGAGCGAAGGAAATAGGCGATGTTTCGGGCCGAAACCCTTCTTCAGACTGATGGGGGGTGGCAGGGAGAAGGAAGGAAAAAGGGAGGATGAGGTGCCCGAGGGCTAAGGAAGGGGAGGAGACAGCTTGAGGGCTAAGGAAGGGGAGGAGACAGCAAGGGTTAACAAAATTGGGAGAATTCGATGTTCATGCCACTAGGGTGCAGGCTGCCCAAGCGGAATATGAGGTGCTGTTCCTCCAATTTCCGGTGTTGCTCACACTGGCAATGGAGGAGACCCAGGACAGAGAGGTCGGATTGGGAATGGGAGGGGGAGTTGAAGTGCTGAGCCACCGGGAGTTCAGGTAGGTTATTGCGGACTGAGCGGAGGTGTTCGGCTAAACGATCGCCCAACCTCCGCTTGGTCTCACCGATGTAAATCAGCTGACACCTAGAGCAGCGGATGCAGTAGATGAGGTTGGAGGAGATACAGGTGAACCTTTGTCACACCTGGAACGACTGCTTGGGTCCTTGAATGGAGTCGAGGGGGGAGGTGAAGGGACAGGTGTTGCATTTCTTGCGGTTGCAACGGAAAGTGCCCGGGGAGGGGGTGGTGCGCGAGGGAAGGGAAGAATTGACAAGGGAGTTGCGGAGGGAGCGGTCTTTGCGGAAGGCAGACATGGGGGGAGATGGGAAGATGTGGCGAGTGGTGGGGTCACGTTGGAGGTGGCGGAAATGGCGGAGGATTATGTGTTGTATTTGCCGGCTGGTGGGTTGAAAGGTGAGGACCAGAGGGACTCTGCCCTTATTGTGAGTGCAGGGATGGGGGAGAGAGAGCAGTGTTACGGGGTATGGATGAGACCCTGGTGCGAGCCTCATCTATGGTGGCGGAGGGGAATCCCCGTTCCCTGAAGAATGAGGACATTTCAGATGCCCTGGATTCCCCTCCGCCACCATAGATGAGGCTCACACCAGGGTCTCATCCATACCCCGCAACACTGCTCTCTCTCCCCATCCCCGCACCCGCAACAAGGGTAGAGTCCCTCCGAAACGTCACCTATTCCTTCTCTCCATAGAGGCTGCCTCACCCGCTGAGTTACTCCAGCATTTTAGAATTTAGGAGATTGAGAGGGGATCTTATAGAAACTTACAAAATTCTTAAGGGGTTGGACAGGCTAGATGCAGGAAGATTGCTCCCGATGTTGGGGAAGTCCAGGACAAGGGGTCACAGCTTAAGGATTAGGGGGAAATCCTTTAAAACCGAGATGAGAAGAACTTTTTTCACACAGAGAGTGGTGAATCTCTGGAACTCCCTGCCACAGAGGGTAGTCGAGGCCAGTTCATTGGCTATATTTAAGAGGGAGTTAGATGCGGCCCTTGTGGCTAAGGGGATCAGAGGGTATGGAGAGAAGGCAGGTACAGGATACTGAGTTGGATGATCAGCCATGATCATATTGAATGGCGGTGCAGGCTCGAAGGGCCGAATGGCCTACTCCTGCACCTAATTTCTATGTTTCTATGTTTCTATTTTTGTCCACCTTTGATTTTTCCAGCATCTGCAGTTCTTTCTTAATCCACATGGTGGGAGTGTTGACCACAAACTAGATGGGCCTGCAGTGCGGAGGATCACCACATGGTAGGAGTGTTGACCACAAACTGGATGGGCCTGCAGTGCGGAGGATCACCACATGGTGGGAGTGTTGACCACAAACTGGATGGGCCTGCAGTGCGGGGGATCACCACACGGTGGGAGTGTTGACCACAAACTGGAGCGACCTGTTGTGTGAACATTATATTCTATGGTATATGGGCACACTGATCTGTTCTGTATTGATGCCAACAATATTCTGTTGTGCTGCAGCAAGCAAGAATGTCATTGTCCTATCTGGGACTTGACTTGTACAAACCACTACTCACTCTGAATCTCATTGATCTGTTCTGTATTGATGCCTACAATATCCTGTTGTGCTGCAGCAAGCAAGAATGTCATTGTCCTATCTGGCACTTGACTTGTACAAACCACTACTCACTCTGAATCTCATTGATCTGTTTTTCACAGTTGAGGCAAGTCCACAGTTGCCTCTGCTGGGCAGTGACGTTACACTCAGCTGCACCATCTCCAGACTCTCAGATACAGTCAGTCTTCACTGGAGACCCATGGACTCATCCCAGCAGAACAGGGGCAACACTGATCAGATCCGCCTGGATAATACGGTCTATCTGATGGTTCGGCACGTTACAGTGAAGGATGGGAAGCTGTATGTGTGTGATGTGCAGGAAAACGGAAACATTCTTCACACAAGTAACGGAGATTTTACTGTAGACAAGTGTAAGTGTGTTCACACCTCCCATTGGGTATCAAGTAGACACTTGTATCACGGTGCTTCTTGTAATATTATGTGTACGCTCCGTGAAGAACTATGGCAGTGACCAACTGCTCTCCAGTATAAAATGCTGCAATGATCAGGGAGTAGTTTCCAGAAAGTCTCTGTGTGGAGCAGCTGCCTGCTTGTCTCTGTGTGACAGACACACACACAGCACAGGAGGGGGATGTCTTTCTGTAACCATTGTTCAGTAAAGTATTTTGTCAGTTTATCTTGTCATCAATGCCCCAGTATCTGGGACTGAGATACAGGGCTCATCTTGTCATCAATGCTCCTGTATCTGGGACTGAGATACTGATACAGGACTCATCTTGCCATCAATGCTCCAGTATCTGAGACTGAGATACTGATACAGGACTCATCTTGTCATCAATGCTCCAGTATCTGAGACTGAGATACAGATACAGGGCTCATCTTGTCATCAATGCTCCTGTATCTGAGACTGAGATACAGGGCTCATCTTGCCATCAATGCTCCAGTATCTGAGACTGAGATACAGGGCTCATCTTGTCATCAATGCTCCAGTATCTGAGACTGAGATACAGATACAGGGCTCATCTTGTCATCAATGCTCCAGTATCTGAGACTGAGATACAGGACTCATCGTGCCATCAATGCCCCAGTATCTGAGACTGAGATACAGATACAGGACTCATCTTGTCATCAATGCTCCAGTATCTGAGACTGAGACTGAGATACAGGACTCATCTTGTCATCAATGCTCCAGTATCTGAGACTGAGACTGAGATACAGGGCTCATCTTGCCATCAATGCTCCAGTATCTGAGACTGAGATACTGATACAGGACTCATCTTGCCATCAATGCTCCAGTATCTGAGACTGAGATACTGATACAGGACTCATCTTGCCATCAATGCTCCAGTATCTGAGACTGAGATACTGATACAGGACTCACGTCAAAGTGTCAGATAGAAAGTGTAGTCACCAGCACTTGCTGCTCACACACACACTGGGGGTCCCGACCCACACATCAACACTGAACAACAATCCATCCCCTCTCCCCCACACTGACCCTTCTCTCCGAGTCTGGTGTTGCTTGAAGTGATTCCAGCTGCTGCAGACTCGGGCTTGGGATCAGCATTCAGCTGGGAGCAGGACCCGGGAACAGGGAAGGACAGGGAATCAATGGGTGTGAATGGGAGAGGGATGGTGGGAATAATGGGAATGAGCCGACCCACTTGAAGTGCCAACGTGTCCGGGTCAGTCCCCGTGCAGGCATCCTCTGGGCTGCTTCTGTCCACAGCCTGAACCTGAACCTGAACCTGAACCTGAACCTGAACCCGAACCTGAACCCGAACCCGAACCCGAACCTGAACCTGAACCTGAACCTGAACCTGAACCTGAACCTGAACCCGAACCCGAACCTGAACCTGAACCTGAACCCGAACCCGAACCTGAACCTGAACCTGAAACTGAACCCGAACCCGAACCTGAACCTGAACCTGAACCTGAACCTGAACCTGAACCTGAATCTGAACCTGAACCTGAACCTGAACCCGAACCTGAACCCGAACCTGAACCTGAACCTGAACCTGAACCCGAACCCGAACCTGAACCTGAACCTGAAACTGAACCCGAACCTGAACCTGAACCCGAACCTGAACCTGAACCTGAACCTGAACCCGAACCCGAACCTGAACCCGAACCTGAACCGGAACCTGAACCTGAACCCGAACCTGAACCTGAACCTGAACCTGAACCTGAACCTGAACCCGAACCTGAACCCGAACCCGAACCTGAACCTGAACCCGAACCTGAACCTGAACCTGAACCTGAACCTGAACCTGAACCCGAACCTGAACCTGAACCTGAACCTGAACCCGAACCTGAACCTGAACCCGAACCTGAACCTGAACCTGAACCTGAACCTGAACCCGAACCCGAACCTGAACCCGAACCTGAACCTGAACCCGAACCTGAACCTGAACCCGAACCCGAACCCGAACCTGAACCCGAACCTGAACCACCTCCTGCAGACTGACAGAGACATTCACCTCCCACACCGCTCTCGGGAGCCTCCGGGAGGTTTCATTCCATCCCGGGACATTCCCGGACAGTCCGGGTGTGGGGGCCAACCTCATGTTGAAATGTAGAGTGGAATATCCAAACTTCACTGCAACTTACTGCCGTACAGCACATTGTATTTTATAAAGATCTGATGAGTTTAGTGCGGCATTCATGAAAGATGTTACATTTGAAACTTGATCAGTTGAACAAAACACCACAAATGTTTATAAGAATACGGTTGAGAATCTGTGTATGGCACAGTAACTGTAATACTGAAAGGAGTTATCCTCTGTCTCTCTGATACAGATTTATATAGGGAGAGATACACACTTTACCGCTCCAGCACCGATCACAGTGAACTTCACCTGGTTTGTTCTGGGAGTTTTAACTATTCCCGTGCTGAGTGGGTCTGGTCACCTCGTCCCCTTCAACAGCTGAAAGTAATAGCATCTGCAGCACGTCCTCAGCCCATCATCACCAATGTCAATGGGACCAACTTCGTGAATCGACTGGTGACCTCAGGGAAACTCTACGATGGCAAGGATTTCAATGTGAGGATTGTCCCCATTGTGTTTCAAGATGCCGGAGTTTACGCCTGTTATCTGGAATCAAATCCATTTCTCAACATTGATCTAATCACAGTGAAAGGTAGGAGTCAGAATGTTGCCACTGAGTTTACTGATGAACTTATTGTTTAAAATGTAAACAACCTGCTTGTTTCCACAGTCACAGCTGAACCGTCTGATGCAGTGACTGAGGGAGACAACGTTACCCTGACCTGCTCTGTGTCTCACGTCATTGGGTCAATGAGACTGGTTTGGATCAATGGTGATGGCAAACGTGTTGGAGAAAAGGCACTGACTGTGAAAGAGAAATCACTGAGTCTGGTTATTCAGAAAGCTGAGAGAGGCAGAGGGAACTGGAGATGTGTTTTGTTTGATCAAGACCTGCCCCGGCTTTTTGTCCCAGACTATCAGAAGGACAATAGTAAGTGATAAGGGTTTGTTCTTCATACTTAGAGTCATGATTGAGTTTTGATGTCGCTTATTGGTCCTGAAATTTGAGTGGAATATTTTCTTCCAGTTTGAGTTGTCTAACTCTGTTATGATCAATGAATTCTCAAATTTCAAATAACACTTCCTGAACACCCCCCCCCCCCCTTCATTGTGCACGCATTTATCCCACCACCCAGTGATCCTATTCTCTTCCCTTCCTCTTTCAACTCATTTCCCACCCCTTCCAATTGCAGACTTTTCCTTTTATGTTCTTGCTCCACTTCCACCCATATCCCTCCCTCTGTTACTGATCTGACTGTAGATCAGTCAGTATTAGTTGACCTGATCTATGTCATGTTTTACTGCATGCCGCTGTGTACTCAAACACCCATCTGGTTGAACCAGGATTTATATAAAGGACTTCAAGATTATGTAAAAGGAAACACGTTAGAAACGAAACAGAAATGGGAATTGGAAATGAATATTATTATTACTGATGAAATGTGGGAAAAGACATGTCTTTTGTTCATACGTTAACAAACAGGGATAAATATGGGCCAGGAAACCAGGAGACCAAGGTATGTATCTCCACTGCACTTTGGTGGTTCAAACTTCAAGTGAAAACTTTGCCTTGTGTACCATCCTAACATGGTCATAATTTAGGGAACACTGTGTTTCCATGGACTCTGATTTTATACACATGGTCTTATCCCACAATTAAATGTATCTGACGTACATCTGAAGTCATGTTCCTGGTCATTCTGGTGGATCTCATTATTAATGGGGTACAGTTTAAACACTGGATTGTTGCTTGTTTAAAATCAAACCAAATTAAAGTCTTAATCAGAAAATAAAATACTTATTTTCCAGAAACCAATGTGACCCCAGTACCTGACATGAGCCGTGTTACTGAATATACGTCTGTGACTAGGAACACAAAGCAACAAGGTAAATAGATGACTCTGTCAATGAATCTCTAGTTGTACAGGTATTGTATTTGATGAAGCAGCCTATTTCACATTTCACATATTATTACTGATGAAATGTGGGAAAAGACATGTCTTTTGGGTCATACGTTAACAAACAAGTTTCTTATAGAAACTTACAAAATTCTTAAGGGGTTGGACAGGCTAGATACAGGAAGATTGTTCCCGATATTGGGGAAGTCCAGAACAAAGGGTCACAGTTTAAGGATAAGGGGGAAATCTTTTAGGACCGAGATGAGGAAAACTTTTTTCACACAGAGAGTGGTGAATCTCTGGAATTCTCTCCCGCAGAAGGTAGTTGAGGCCACACAGTCCATTGGCTATATTTAAGAGGGAGTTAGATGTGGCCCTTGTAGCTAAAGGGATCAGGGGGTATGGAGAGAAGGCAGGTACAGGATACTGAGTTGGATGATCAGCCATGATCATATTGAATGGCGGTGCAGGCTCGAAGGGCCGAATGGCCTCTACTCCTGCACCTATTTTCTATGTTTCTATGTTTCTATGTCTAAACAGCCCCGCCTGGAGGGAGTTTGAATGGAAAACTAGAATGAGAGTATTTCAGACTCCTCTTATGTTAGCAAGATACAGCAACATCTCAGATTTATGCTGGAGACAATGCGGGAAGATTGGTGATCATACACATATTTTGTGGGATTGTCCCAAATTGTATCAATATTGGCGAGACATTCAGACGGAGATCAAGCTAATCTTGGGGGTGGATCTACCTCTGGAGCCGGCATGCTTCATACTGGGAGAGACTCCAGAAAATATAGATACCAAAACATAGAAACATAGAAACATAGACAATAGGTGCAGGAGTAGAGGCCATTCGGCCCTTCGAGCCTGCACCGCCATTCAATATGATCATAGAAACATAGAAAATAGGTGCAGGAGTAGGCCATTCGGCCCTTCGAGCCTGCACAGCCATTCAATATGATCATGGCTGATCATCCAACTCAGTATCCTGTACCTGCCTTCTCTCCATACCCCCTGATCCCTTTAGCCACAAGGGCCACATCTAACTCCCTCTTAAATATAGACAATGAACTGGCCTCAACTACCTTCTGTGGCAGAGAATTCCAGAGATTCACCACTCTCTGTGTGAAAAATGTTTTTCTCATCTCGGTCCTAAAAGATTTCCCCCTTATCCTTAAACTGTGACCCCTTGTTCTGGACTTCCCCAACATCGGGAACAATCTTCCCGCATCTAGCCTGTCCAACCCCTTAAGAATTTTGTACGTTTCTATAAGATCCTCCCTCAATCTTCTAAATTCTAGCGAGTACAAGCCGAGTCTATCCAGTCTTTCTTCATATGAAAGTCCTGACATCCCAGGAATCAGTCTGGTGAACCTTCTCTGTACTCCCTCTATGGCAAGAATGTCATAGCTATGGCAAGAACAAAGGGCAATGAGGACTCGGCATGGGGGAACCGTTGTAGGGGGCGGCAGGAGTTGCTTTGTAACTTTGTCAGCGCTGTAGGTGGCTGCTATTTGTATTCATTGGGTGTGCAAGCAAATAATTTCACTCTGCCTAGTCACATGTGACAATAAAGTATTCCATTCCATTCCAAATAACGTGGACAGTGTATGATAAGGTGATAACTGAATTTCCAATCCCTGGTGTATGAAAAGATGAAATAGATATCAGGGTCATTGCCCTAATAATGTTTCCCCTGCTCACACCACCTGACAATGCAGATTTAACAAGAATCAACATTTTAAATAGTTTTTAACTTCCTATTGAAAAAAGATCACTGCCAGTCAAACATGCCATGTGAATAAGAGATTATTGGGGAAGTAAAACAGTTTCATCAGCTGATTTAAGTACTGAAATGCAGCTGTGTAGTCAGGAGAGGAAACTGATAAAAACATTTTTTTATGTACTGTAACTTGGCAGAATATGTTAAACCTGTTTAACTGGACACATAAAATGCTAATTTAGAAAACATGTATATATTAGGTTTTTTTAAAAGAGCTCTGATCAGCATCTTGGTGAAAACTGCACTTTAGTTTCCTGAAACGTAACCTTCTCGTACAGGGAGTTGGCTCCAATGAAGTGCTGCAGACTGGCAAATGCGGAACTACTTGCTGAGGCATTCATTGTACCTTGGTGCCACTATTGAAAAAATTAGTAGGGAAAGGCCACAGTATGGGGTCTTCCCACCTCTTGACACTGCAGAACAGGGTCTTAGCTGAGGATAGCACTTTTGGCGACATTCTATTCAGACCACTGCCTGATTGACTTGTGGTCAATGATCTTTTTATGCGTGAACTTTTCTTCAAGGGACACGTATTATGTTATAGTTGAACTGAATAAAATATTCTATCTCAACAAGGCCTTTACAACACTCCGGAGACAGATAGAACTTCAGCATGTAATGACACATTTTGTTTGCTATCAAAGGCTTACCCCCGGTTGCTTCCGCCACACACAGTGGTAGTCTTCAAGGGCTATGTTGAGTGCAGTTTTGCTCCCAACCCTACTTTGGAGAGTTGTACATTGTGTGACTGTGGCCACAATTCAATTTGTATCTCCAGCTGAGATATAGGACTTCTGCAGCATAGGCACGTTATGGCCCCACTTGCATCACATACAATAACACCAAGAACATGACATGTCTGGTGATCAGGCACTTTCGCATTGTCAAGAAGGAGCACCGCTCCCACGTTCCCAATTTCTGTTTCATCTTGGCTATGCACGCCATCCAATTTGCTGCTGCTTGTACTCACTTATTTAACCACATTCTCATCATTTCCAGGTAATCTTACCTGGCAGTCAAGGGAACAAAGGATTGGTTGGACCAGTTACCAAGGAACAATGCGTTGTTTTTGTGGAGGGACATGTATTGACAACGTTTTGGTCAGGACCCTTCTTCAAACTGGTGAAGGGTCCCAACCTGAAGCATCGTCTGCTGTCTGAATTTCGTTTGTCTCAATGGAACTGGTCAGAATCAACTGCTTGTCCAAATTCTCCAACATGCTGTTATCTTGAGCCTCCTAGATAGAAACCAACTAATGGATCAGTGTAGGACATGGTCTCTATTTGGAACCAGAATTTAAAAAAAAACATTCTGACATTGATCTCCTATATCATAACTGAATTTTTATGACCATGTTAGTTAGATACTTTTTATTAATTAATTAAGCCAGACGTTACTGGACAATATACGATGAATACATTATTTGTTGTTCTCTATTTGGAGCAGGTTTTAGAAGAATCTTAGGAAATGAATGGACAAAGAAAAACTATTGCTTGAATTTCTAAAATGTTTTTACCAGCCAAGAGATGCAAATATTAAAATAAGCCCAGTAGTTTTAATATCAAATGAGGGAATTGGCCAGTAATTGTGTGAATAACTGAATCTAATTTTAAGAAGTACTAGACCAAGTGCAGGCCCGTTGGGCCTGTTTCCCCAATGGCGTTTGCGGGGGGGGGGGGGGGGGGGTGAGAAGAGGGGAGGGAGGGGAGAGGAGGAGGAGGAAACGGGATAGATTTGGGAGGGAAAGGAGAGCGGGGTAGGGGGTGAGAGATGGGGAGAGAGATGTGGGGGAGGGGGGATGGGGAAGATGGGGAGGAGGGAGGGAGGGGGAGAGGCGTGGGGAGAGAGGGGAAAGAGTGGGGAGGGAGAGTGGAGGGGAAGACACGATTTCTCCATAGCCCCAGTGGAGGGGAGGAGTTCGATTGGTATTGTATACGTGTATTTGGAACCATATGTACAGACATGTGTGTGACTGTGTATAAGTACATACATAGTGGCCATCAATGACAAAATATGTTATTCTAGTGGCATACAAGTGTCTGGTTTAACATAACGGGTGATTATATATTAAGTTGGATTAAATATGATGAGCTTGCGTGGGTGCCTGTGAATGTGATGCTTCTGTGACAGAACTCTAGGATGATCTGCTGTGATGCTAACAGCTGCTGTGTGATTTGTATATCTTGTTTGTATGTGGACTTTGTCTTGTTAATAAATGTTGAGTGTTGGCTCGAGGGGCTGAATGGCCAACTCTTGCACCTATTGTCTATTGTCTTTTGTCAAAGATCCTTTCTTTGAATCTTCCAACATAAAACATGAACGCACTTCTTTCCCTTTCCACAGATACTGCTCAAACGGCTGAATATTTCTAACATTTACAGTTCTTGTGCTCCTGGTTAGAGAGGATTGAAGCACAAGGGCAATGTCCACTCTGTTGTCAGCAGTGCTCATTCAACCATTGTTCCAGGCTTAGACTATGATAGACATTTGTCCACTGTACAGTGGGAAATATCACAGCTGAATCAGCCACTTTATCAGCCAACCATCAGCTCCCATCTCCTGCCTGACAAATGTCAGCTGATTGTAACCAAGAAATAGAAACTTGTGTGAATGTTTACAGTCTCTAACTGATGGCTACTGAGGCAAGTTGTGGCTCTCTGATCTTTGTACTCGGCTTGTACTCGCTAGAATTTAGAAGATTGAGGGGGGATCTTATAGAAACGTACAAAATTCTTAAGGGGTTGGACAGGCTAGATGCAGGAAGATTGTTCCCGATGTTGGGGAAGTTCAGGACAAGGGGTCACAGTTTAAGGATAAAGGGGAAATCCTTTAGGACCGAGATGAGGAAAACATTTTTCACACAGAGAGTGGTGAATCTCTGGAATTCTCTGCCACAGAAGGTAGTTGAGGCCACACAGTTCATTGGCTATATTTAAGAGGGAGTTAGATGTGGCCCTTGTGGCTAAAGGGATCAGGGGGTATGGAGAGAAGGCAGGTACAGGATACTGAGTTGGATGATCAGCCATGATCATATTGAATGGCGAATGGTGCAGGCTCGAAGAGACAAATGGCCTCTACTCCTGCACCTATTTTC
>NC_045991.1:12902877-12927877 GCF_010909765.2 Amblyraja radiata
GTGTGTGAGTGTGTGTGTGTGTGTCTGAGAGTGTGTGTGTGTCTGAGAGAGTGTGTGTGTGTATAAAGTGGGGTTGCACGCAAGGTCACCGGGTCAAAGGGCATGACGCATGGAGCCACCCAATCCATCTGGAGGACATCGCAGCTTCCAGTATATGTTGTTAATACATGAAACGCCTACTTTCCTACCTGTTAACAACTGCCAAAATGGTGAATGTTTGCACTGTAAATAATTGAGGAAGTCGGGGTAAGCGTGAGAGACTTCTATCCTTCTTCAGAATTCCAAAAGTGAAGCGAAATGAAGGTAAAGAGAAGCGAGAGCTGAAGGAACAACAACAGCTAAAGTGCTTGGCGAACATTGGCCGTGCAGATATCGAGATTGCAAATATTGGGAATTATTGCCTTTGCTCACTGCATTTCATCAACAGCGAGGCATTATTTGTGTTTTTTCTTGGTTCCTTTGGTATCTAAAAAGTTTCAGAAGTGATAAATCTGGCTGTAAAATTTTTAAATCGCCATTGGTTCTGAAGTGGGTTTGTACATGCAAAAAGTAAATGCTTCTGAAGCTAAATGTATCATTAAAAATATCTCCAGACTTATGAGTGATGTGTAGAAAAGTTTTCTATCATTATGCTATGGAGATGTATATTTTGGCAAATAATAAAATAGCCTGACAGCTTAAACACCCACTGTCTTTCAATAGTATATTGTCAATTTGCTGAGGTTGATTATGTCCAATTAACAGCTAACAATTATGCCATTCCTTGGCTTGCATCTGAGTAAAATGTAATTCAAAACCCACGGCCTACCATCGGACTGGAGCGGTTTTTCCTGTCGGGACCGGCCGGGACTACAGCTTCGGCGGCGGCACAGCGCTGGGACACCATCATTGAGCGGGCGATGCCTTACCGGGTCGCCGTGCGGTGAGCTCTGGAGTGCTGTGGCTGCCGACTCCAACATCCGAGGAGCTGCGGTCTGCGGAGCGTCCAGCCGTGGGCGGGCGGCGCTGGATTTAAAACACCGCGAAGTCTGGGATCTGTTGCCGAGATCACAAGAGTCGGAGCTCCAGCCAGCGCGGCCTGTCGACTTCAGGTACCTCGGTCTCCAGGGAGGGAGCGGCCGCTCCAGACATTTCAAGCCGCTGAGGAGTGTTCACCAGACGCCGGAGTTCCAGCTTCCCGGCAAGAGTCTTGAAAACATCGGACTGGCTACGGAGGCCACAAATCAGCCCCGACCTCGGGTGATTCACAGATGACGAGGACTTAACTTTTTGATGCCTTTCCCCAAAGTGGAAAACGTTGATTCTGTTGTGAGGGGACGTTCATGTTGAATTCTATAACGTGTTGTCATTTTTTCTTATTTTTAATGTTTTTTCTATGGATGTACAGAAACTTAATTATTTATTTTATGTAAAGCACTTTGGTTTCAATGAGAGTTGATTTAAACGTGCTATATAAATAAAATTTACTTACTTACGTTTGGTTTGTGAATTTTTTTACTCACACCCGCCCGAAACCACCCGCACCCGCCCGAAACCACCCTCACCCGCCCGAAACCACCCACACCCGCCCTAAACCACCCTCACCCGCCCGAAACCACCCTCACCCGCCCGAAACCACCCACACCCGCCCGAAACCACCCTCACCCGCCCGAAACCACCCTCACCCGACCGAAACCATCCTCACCCGCCCGAAACCACCCTCACCACCCTCACCAACTAGAAACCACCCTCACCCGCCTGAAACCACCCTCACCCACCCGTACAGGGTCTTGGTGAGACCACACATGGAGTATTGCGTACAGTTTTGGTCTCCTAATCTGAGGAAAGACATTCTTGCCATAGAGGGAGTACAGAGAACGTTCACCAGACTGATTCCTGGGATGGCAGGACTTTCATATGAAGAAAGACTGGATAGACTCGGCTTGTACTCGCTAGAATTTAGAAGATTGAGGAGGGGGGATCTTATAGAAACTTACAAAATTCTTAAGGGTTTGGACAGGCTAGATGCAGGAAGATTGTTCCCGATGTTGGGGAAGTCCAGAACAAGGGGCCACACACACAGTTTAAGGATAAAGGGGAAATCGAGATGAGAAAAACATTTTTTTTCCCACACAGAGAGTGGTGAATCTGTGGAATTCTCTGCCACAGAAGGTAGTTGAGGCCACACAGTTCATTGGCTATATTTAAGAGGGAGTTAGATGTGGCCCTTGTGGCTAAAGGGATCAGGGGGTATGGAGAGAAGGCAGGTACAGGATACTGAGTTGGATGATCAGCCGTGATCATATTGAATGGCGAATGGTGCAGGCTCGAAGGGCCGAATGGCCTCTACTGCTGCACCTATTGTCTATGTTTCTATGTTTAACCCACAGTTACAGCCGCCACCGTCATCTCCATCATCAGGGTCCGGGTTCCATCTTGTTCCCGCCCAAAGCTCCAACCGCCAACCGCGCGCCGACCTCACCTGCCCTCACCAAGATGCCCGCCGACCTCACCTGCCCTCACCAAGATGCCCGCCGACCTCACCTGCCCTCACCAAGATGCCCGCCGGCCTCACCTGCCCTCACCAAGATGGCCGCCGACCTCACCTGCCCTCACCAAGATGCCCGCCGACCTCGCCTGCCCTCACCAAGATGCCCGCCGACCTCACCTGCCCTCACCAAGATGCCCGCCGGCATCACCTGCCCGCACCAATATGGCCGCCGACCTCACCTGCCCTCACCAAGGTGCCCGCCGACCTCACCTGCCCTCATCAAGATGGCCGCCGTCAACCCCACATTTAGACCAAAGATCCTATAGCAGAGTTCCACTATACACGGTGCAGGTGCAGCAGCAGCTTCGCTCCATAGATGCTGCTTCACCCGCTGAGTTTCTCCAGCATTTTTGTGTATATCCTAGAGCAGAGTTCCGCTGTACACGGTGCGGGTGCAGCAGCAGCAACTTCTGTGGAGCATCTCGGGGCTGAAACAACCTTCGATTTTCCAGCATCTGCAGTTCCTTCTTGAACACAACCCCCTCACCAAGATGTTCAAGAAGGAACTGCAGATGCTGGAAGATCGAAGGTTCACAAAAGTGCTGGAGAAACTCAGCGGGTGCAGCAGCATCTATGGAGCGAAGGAAATAGGCGACGTTTCGGGCCGAAACCCTTCTTCAGACTGATGGGGGGTGGGGGAGATGGGTAGATGTGGCGAGTGGTGGGGTCACGTTGGAGGTGGCGGAAATGATCCTCCGCCATTTCCGCCACCTCCAACGTGACCCCACCACTCGCCACATCTTCCCATCTCCCCCCATGTCTGCCTTCCGCAAAGACCGCTCCCTCCGCAACTCCCTTGTCAATTCTTCCCTTCCCTCCCGCACCACCCCCTCCCCGGGCACTTTCCGTTGCAACCGCAAGAAATGCAACACCTGTCCCTTCACCTCCCCCCTCGACTCCATTCAAGGACCCAAACAGTCGTTCCAGGTGTGACAAAGGTTCACCTGTATCTCCTCCAACCTCATCTACTGCATCCGCTGCTATAGATGTCAGCTGATTTACATCGGGGAGAAGGTTGGGCGATCGTTTCGCCGAACACCTCCGCTCAGTCCACAATAACCTACCTGAACTCCCGGTGGCTCAGCACTTCAACTCCCCCTCCCATTCCAAATCCGACCTCTCTGTCCTGGGTCTCCTCCATTGCCAGAGTGAGCAACACCGGAAATTGGAGGAACAGCACCTCATATTCCGCCTGGGTAGCTTGCGTCCGAATGGCATGAACATTGAATTCTCCCAATTTAGATAGCCCTTGCTGTCTCCTCCCCTTCCTTAACCCCCGAGCTGTCTCCTCCCTTTTTCCTTCCTTCTCCCCCCCACTCCCCATCAGTCTGAAGAAGGGTTTCGGCCCGAAACGTCGCCTATTTCCTTCGCTCCATAGATGCTGCTGCACCCGCTGAGTTTCTCCAGCATTTTTGTGTACCTTAGAATACATTGACTATTTTCATAATCAACCTGGCACAGCAACATGCCAGCTGTATCAAAGACAACACTTCACACACACAGGGAGCTCCCCGACAGAGTTGCCCAATGCTGTAACTGTTACTATGGGCATCAAACCCTGTACACAAACAGGGAACTCCCCGACAGAGTTGCCCAATGCTGTAACTGTTACTATGGGCATCAAACCCTGTACACACACAGGGAACTCCCCGACAGAGTTGCCCAATGATGTAACTCTTACTATGGGCATCAAACCCTGTACACAAACAGGGAACTCCCCGACAGAGTTGCCCAATGCTGTAACTCTTACTATGGGTATCAAACCCTGTACACAAACAGGGAACTCCCCGACAGAGTTGCCCAATGTTGTAACTCTTACTATGGGCATCAAACCCTGTACACAAACAGGGACATGCAGTCAGTTCAAAATATTTAGAGAACTTCACACAGCGCAGACTCTACAACTGCAAGAAATACTTTGAATTAAATGACAACTCAGAGGAACAGCGAATGGGGAAGGATTATGCCCAAGATCCCTGCCAACATTTGGCTTAATGGGAAGAGAATGTCTAACCACAGAAGACGCTTCCAGCAGCATGGGACCCAGTCTATGGAGATACACGGTGGAAACTGAATGTCACCCCTTCACAGGGAGAGGAACAGGAAATAGATTGTGGTAGTTCCCACTCACAGACTAAACCAGATATAGATTCAGACTGACTATATAACTACACTAGGGTGAACAGAAGGGGCAGGATTAGTAAACTTGAAACAGTGTCCACAAATATTAAACCACTTTCATAGCAAAAAAGGATTTGAGTCTAGGAGCAGGGAGGTTCTACTACAGTTGTACAGGGTCTTGGTGAGACCACACCTGGAGTATTGCGTACAGTTTTGGTCTGCTAATCTGAGGGAAGACATTCTTGCCATAGAGGGAGTACAGAGAAGGTTCACCAGACTGATTCCTGGGATGTCAGGACTTTCATATGAAGAAAGACTGGATAGACTCGGCTTGTACTCGCTGGAATTTAGAAGATTGAGGGGGATCTTATAGAAACTTACAAACTCTTAAGGGGTTGGACAGGCTAGATGCAGGAAGATTGTTCCCGATGTTGGGGAAGTCCAGAACAAGGGGTCACAGTTTCAGGATAAGGGGGAAGTCTTTTAGGACCGAGATGAGAAAAACATTTTTTTCACACACACAGAGTGGTGAATCAGTGGAATTCTCTCCCGCAGAAGGTGGTTGAGGCCACAGTTCATTGGCTATATTTAAGAGGGAGTTAGATGTGGCCCTTGTGGCTAAAGGGATCAGGGGGTATGGAGAGAAGGCAGGTACAGGATACTGAGTTGGATGATCAGCCATGATCATATTGAATGGCGAATGGTGCAGGCTCGAAGGGCCGAATGGCCTCTACTCCTGCACCTATTGTCTATGTTTATATATAATTTGTAGACAGCAACTCCCAATATGCAGTGAATTCACACAACAGGTCGCTCCAGTTTGTGGTCAACACTCCCACCGTGTGGTGATCCCCCGCACTGCAGGCCCACAGTTTGTGGTCAACACTCCCACCGTGTGGTGATCCCCCGCACTGCAGGCCCATCTAGTTTGTGGTCAACACTCCCACCGTGTGGTGATCCCCCGCACTGCAGGCCCATCCAGTTTGTGGTCAACACTCCCACCATGTGGTGATCCCCCGCACTGCAGGCCCGTCCAGTTTGTGGTCAACACTCCCACCGTGTGGTGATCCCCCGCATTGCAGGCCCATCCAGTTTGTGGTCAACACTCCCACCTTGTGGATTAAGAAAGAACTGCAGATGCTGGAAGAATCAAAGGTGGACAAAAATGCTGGAGTAACTCAGCGGGTGAGGCAGCCTCTATGGAGAGAAGGAATAGGTGACGTTTCAGGGCGAGACCCTTCTTCAGACTGATGTTGGGGTGGGGGGGTGTGGGATAGAGGAGGGAAGAGGCAGAGACTGTCGGCTGTGGGAGAGCTGGGAAGGGGAAGGAGGGAGAAAACACTGGAATTGGAGAATGGGAAGATGTGGCCAATGTTGGGATCCCGTTGGAGGTGGCGAAATGTTGGAGGATTATCTGTTGTATGTGACGGTGGACGGTGAGGACAATAGACAACAGGTGCAGGAGTAGAGGCCATTCGGCCCCTTCGAGCCAGCACCGCCATTCAATGTGATCACGGCTGATCATCCACAATCAGTTCACCGTTCCTGCCTTCTCCCCATATCCCCTGACTCCACTATCTTTAAGAGCCCTTTCTAGCTCTCTCTTGAAAGTATCCAGAGAACCGGCCTCCACCGCCCTCTGAGGCAGAGAATTCCACAGACTCACCACTCTCAGTGAGAAAAAATGTTTCCTGGTCTCTCTTCTAAATGGCCGACCCCTTATTCTTAAACTGTGGCCCCTGGTTCTGGACTCCCCCAACATCAGGAACATGTTTCCTGCCTCTAGTGTGTCCAAGCCCTTAACAATCTTATATGTTTCAATGAGATACGCTCTCATCCTTCTAAACTCCAGAGTGTATAAGCCCACAGCCGCTCCATTCTCTCAGCATATGACAGTCCCGCCATCCCGGGAATTAACCTGGTGAACCTACGCTGGGCTCCCTCAATAGCAAGAATGTCCTTCCTCAAATTATTGTATTGTATTCAAATTTAGGGGACCAAACCTGTACACAATACTCCAGGTGTGGTCTCACCAGCGCCCTGTACAACTGCGGAAGGACCTCTTTGCTCCTATATTCGATTCTTCTTGTTATAAAGGCCAACAGGCCATTGGCTTTCTTCACTGCCTGCAATGGGGGACATGGGGACTCTGTCCTTGTTACGAGTAGGGGGATGGGTAGTAAGAGCAGAGCTGTGGGATATAGAGGAGACCATGATAAGAGTGATGGAGAAACTCAGCAGGTCAGGCACCATCTCTGGAGGAAAAGGATGGGTGATATTTTGGGTAAGAACCCTTTTATTCCATCCCAAAATCTCTTGTTTCTCCAGAGATGCTGCCTGACCCACTGAGTTACTCCAGCAATGTGTCTATCTTTGGTATAAACCAGCATCTACAAGTCTTTGTTTCCACATTTACATCAGCCAGATTCAGTTGTGATAAGGTTATGGCATCATCACTTTGGTAAACATAGAAAATAGGTGCAGGAGGAGGCCATTCGAGCCCTTCGAGCCAGCACCACCATCCATTGCAATCATGGCTGATCATCCCCAATCAATAACCCGTGCCGGCCCCCCCCCCCCCCCCCCATATCCCTTGACTCCACTAGCCCCTAGAGCTCTATCTAACTCTCTCTTAAATCCATCCAGTGATTTGGCCTCCACTGCCCTCTGTGGCAGGGAATTCCACAAATAAGATTCCAAAGTTACATCCTTTTATTCTGACAATGTGCCCTCTGGTGCGAGACTCTCCCACTAGTGGAAACATCCGTTTAGTTTGGAGATACAGAAACAACACAATTCCAGTTGCACCAGAAAAAAATCCTCATTAAAAATCCTGGACACTTCAAATGGCAACAATTGAAAGGAAAAGTCAGCAGAATTAATCAAAGAAGCAACACAATTCAGTAGAAAGCGATAGTGTTCTCACCGACCTCATGCCCTGGAGATGTAGATCCACATAATAATAATAATAATAATATATCTTTTCTTGTCATTGCACGTCATTGCAACGAGATTTAGTGTGCAGCTCCACTGATGTACAAGAAAGGTAAATAAATACAATACATAAATAAACAAGCTGAATTGATTGACGTGACCATCTGAGGGAGACTGTCCACAGGGGGTGGGGGGGGGGGGCACTCATTAGGGCCGATTCAGAGCCGCTATAGCTCTTGGTATAAAACTGTTCCTGAGTCTGGAGGTTCGGGCGTAGAAGGCCTTGTAACGTCTGCCGGAGGGAAGTAGTTGAAACAGACCGTGGCAGGGGTGTGATGAGTCCTTATGGATGCTGAGGGCCTTCCTGAGGCACCGCGCGCGTGTGGTAGATGCCCTCTAAGGCTGGTAGCTCTGTCCCGGTGATCCGCTGCGCTCTGTTGACGATGCGCTGAAGAGCTCTCCTCTCTGCCACATCAGACACAAGGGGAGTCTCCATGTCTCTACACTGACCACTGCTCCAATCCACAGCCCGTGACCACCGCTCCCATCCATCCACAGCCCAGGACCACAGCTCCCATCCATCCACAGCCCAGGACCACAGCTCCCATCCCCAGCCCAGGACCACCGCTCCCATCCATCCACAGCCCAGGACCACAGCTCCCATCCATCCACAGCCCAGGACCACAGCTCCCATCCATTCACAGCCCAGGACCACTGCTCCCACCCACAGCCCAGGACCACAGCTCCCATCCACAGCCCAGGACCACAGCTCCCATCCATCCACAGCTCCCATCCATCCACAGCCCAGGACCACTGCTCCCATCCACAGCCCAGGACCACAGCTCCCATCCATCCACAGCCCAGGACCACTGCTCCCATCCACAGCCCAGGACCACAGCTCCCATCCACCCACAGCCCAGGCCCACAGCTCCCATCCACAGCCCAGGACCACTGCTCCCATCCACAGCCCAGGACCACAGCTCCCATCCATCCACAGCCCAGGACCACTGCTCCCATCCATCCACAGCCCGGGACCACAGCTCTCATCCATCCACAGCCCAGGACCACAGCTCCCATCCACAGCCCAGGACCACAGCTCCCATCCACAGCCCAGGACCACAGCTCCCATCTACAGCCCATAACCCCTGACACGCACACTAATCAACAATCTATCTATCTCTGCCTTAAATATATCCACTGACTGACATCTGTGCCTTCCTCCCTCGCAACATGGACCCGTTACAATTCGCATACCGTCCGAACAGATCCACGGACGATGCGGTCTCCCAGGTTTTGCACACCGCTCTCTCTCATCTTGACAGCCAGAAGGGGGGCTACGTGAGGATGCTGTTCATAGTCTTCAGTTCAGCCTTCAACACGATAGTCCCCACCAGACTGGCCGAGAAGCTACTGGAATTAGGGCTAAACACCTCGCTGTGTGCCTGGGCCCTGGACTTTCTCACCGCCAGGCCCCAGGTAGTCAGATGGGAGGGATTACATCGAAGTCCCTCACCCTGAGCACAGGATCGCCCCAGGGTTGCGTCCTCAGCCCCCTATTGTACTCCCTGTACACACATGACTGTGTGTGGCTAGGTTCAGCTCCAACTCAATAATTAAGTTTGCTGATGACACTGTGGTGGTGGGCCTGATCTCAGACAACGATGAGAAGGCCTACCGGGAGGAGGTGGCTGATCTAGCACTCTGGTGCCAGGACAACAGCCTCCTCTTGAACAACAAAAAAACTAAGGAGCTGATCATGGACTTTAGGAGGGCACATCATCTGAGGACGTACACACCATTGAGGATAAATGGGGATACTGTGGATAGGGTGAACTGTTTTAAATACCTGAGAGTCCACATCTCTGAGGATCTGACATGGACATCACACGCCTCAGCACTCGTGAGTAAGGCAAGGCAGCGCCTTTACCACCTCAGGCAATTGAGGAAATTCAGAGTGTCTCTGAGGATCCTCCAGTGCTTCTACTCAGCGGCTGTGGAAAGCATCTTGTCTGGAAATATTACAATCTGGTTTGGGAATTGCCTTGCCCAGGACAAGAAGGCTCTGCAGAGAGTAGTGCGTTCGGCCGAACGCACGCACTATGGGAACTTCATTCGCCCCCCCCTGCAGGAACTATACATCAGGAGGTGCAACTCCAGAGCCAATAAGATCATGGGAGACCCCTTCCACCCCTGCAACGGACTGTTCCAGCTGCTACGGTCAGGCAAACGCCTCCGTTGCCATGCGGTGAGAACGGAGAGGTTGAGAAGGAGTTTCTTCCCTGAGGCCATTAGGACTGTAAACTCCTATCTCACCAGGGACTAACTTTACTGAACCACTCTACTGCTTTTTTTTAAATTGCTGTTTTTTTCCCTTTTTCCTTCTGCCTACAATATTTAATATTAAATTAAATTAAATTACATTTCTTTATTTATATAGCACATTTTTAGTCAACTTGCATTGACCCCAAAGTGCTTCACATAATTACATTCACACACACAGGCAAAGGTGGGTGAAGTGTCTTGCCCAAGGACACACACAGGCAAAGGTGGGTGAAGTGTCTTGCCCAAGGACACAACGACAGTATGCACTCCAAGCAGGATTCGAACCAGCTACCTTCCGGTTGCCAGCCGGACACTTAGCCCATTGTGTCATCTGTCATATGTAAAAGATTATGTGATTCAGTTCCATTCTGTTTGTAGTTTGTTTGGTTGTTTGTTTGTTTGTCTTTTTGCACAAAGTCCGCGAGCATTGCCACTTTTCATTTCACTGCACATCTCGTATGTGTATGTGACGAATAAACTTGACTTGACACTCAGCGCACACATAAGGTCTCTCTCCGGTGTATATCCGCTGGTGGTCCCGCGTCCACCGTGCTCTCTTATCACAGTGGGAGCAGCTGCTCGCCGGCGTGGGTCCGCTGGTGTTGCCGCAACCCCCGCGAGCTGTCAAACTCCTCACCGCAGTACGGGCAGTCGTAGGGCTGGCCATTGGTGTGCATGCACTGGTGAGACAGGGCGTGGGAGGCCATGGCAAAGCGCTCTCCACACACCGGGTTGGGGATGGGACGGTCGCTGGCGTGAGCCCGCTGGTGGGACAGAAGATTGGAGGAGCGGGTGAAGCCCTTGCCGCACTGGGCGCAGGTGTAGGGGGGCTCGCTGGTGTGGGTCCGCTGGTGTACCAGTAGGTTGTCGGCGCGGGTGAAGCCCTTGCCGCACTGGGCGCAGGTGAAGAGGCGCTCGCCGGTGTGTGTGCGCTGGTGGGACAGCAGGCTGTGGGACTGGGTGAAGCCCTTGCCGCACTGGGTGCAGTTGAAGGGGCGCTCGCCGGTGTGGGTGCGCTGGTGGGACAGCAGGTTGTCAGAGCGGGTGAAGCCCTTGCCGCACTGGGCGCAGGTGAAGGGGCGCTCGCCGGTGTGGGTGCGCTGGTGCACCAGCAGATTGGAGGAGCGGATGAAGCCCTTGCCGCACTGGGCGCAGGTGAAGGGGCGCTCGCTGGTGTGGGTGCGCTGGTGCAGCAGAAGGGTGCAGGAATGGGTGAAGCCCTTGCCGCACTGGGCGCAGATGAAGGGGCGCTCGCCGGTGTGGGTGCGCTGGTGCAGCAGCAGGGCGCTGGAATGGGTGAAGCCCTTGCCGCACTGGGCGCAGGTGTAGGGGCGCTCGCCGGTGTGGGTGCGCTGGTGCTCCAGCAGCTTGGAGGAGCGGATGAAGCCCTTGCCGCACTGGGCGCAGGTGAAGGGGCGCTCGCTGGTGTGGGTCCGCTGGTGGGACAGCAGGCTGTGGGACTGGGTGAAGCCCTTGCCGCACTGGGCGCAGGTGAAGGGGCGCTCGCCGGTGTGGGTGCGCTGGTGGGACAGCAGGTTATCGGAGCGGGTGAAGCCCTTGCCGCACTGGGCGCAGGTGAAGGGGCGCTCGCCGGTGTGGGTGCGCTGGTGCACCAGCAGGTTGGAGGAGCGGATGAAGCACTTGCCGCACTGGGCGCAGGTGAAGGGGCGCTCGCTGGTGTGGGTGCGCTGGTGCAGCAGCAGGGTGCTGGAATGGGTGAAGCCTTTGCCGCACTGGGCGCAGATGAAGGGGCGCTCGCCGGTGTGGGTGCACTGGTGGGACAGCAGGTTGTGGGACTGGGTGAAGCCCTTGCCGCACTGGGCGCAGGTGAAGGGGCGCTCGCCGGTGTGCACGAGTCTGTGCCTCTTTAGGTCCTGCGACGACTTGTAGCTTTTGCCACAGTCGGAGCAGGTGAAGGGGCTTTCTCCTTTGTGCACACAGTTGTGCTGCTGTTGGCTGGCGTAGCTGGCGAAGCTCTTGCCTCTGGTGGAGCAGCCATAGGGCTTCTCGCCCATGTGCAACCGCCGGTGTCTCGTCAGGTTTGGCGCTGTCTTGAAGCTCTTGCCGCAGTCGGAGCAGTCGAAGGGGCGTTCTCCCGTGTGCACGCGGTTGTGCTGCTGCAGGTTGGCGTAGCTGGTGAAGCTCTTGCCGCAGTCGGAGCAGGTGAAGGGGCGTTCTCCCGTGTGCATCCGCCGGTGGATCTCCAGCTCGCTCAGGCACCGCCAGGCCTTGCCACACATGTCACACTCATAACGCTTCTCCTGGTTTTGCCCCGTCATGTGGTCCTCCATCGAAGCTCAGTCCCTCGAAGCTCAGCCCACACACCGAGCAGTTGGGGGGGGGGGGGGGGGGGGTGCTCTCCGGCACCCTCGCCGCCCTCAATGGCCGCTCACGTCCCCGGTCTCTCTGTCCACAGCAACGGCTACCAAACCCTGCAGGAGGGGAACACAGAGGTTCAACAAACTAGCAAACAGGACATTACTAGCACATATCGGGTGCGTTTATGGCGGAGGAAACCGTTATATAATTCTGCGCGGCACAGCGGTAGAGTTGCTGCCTCACCGCCAGAGACCAGGGTATGATCCTGACTACGGGTGCTGTCTGTGCGGAGTTTGCACGTTCTCCCCTTGACCTGTGTGGGTTTTCACTCCGGGTGCTCCGGTTTCCTCCAACATTTCAAAGACGTTCAGGGTTGTAGATTAATCGGCCTCCGCAAAATTGTCCCTAATGTGGTAGGATAGTACTAGTGTACGTACGGGGTGATCGCTGGTCGGCGCGGACTCCGCGGGCCGAAAGACCTGTTTCCGCGCTGCATCTCTAAACTAAACTAAACTAAACCAAAGAAGGGTCTCGACCCAAAATGTCACCCATTCAATCTCTCCATAGATGCTGCCTGACCCGCTGAATTACTCCAGCACGTTGTGCCTATCTTCTCCATAGATGCTGCCTGACCAGCACTTTGCCATAGATTCATAGAGTGATACAGCTTTGGAAAGAGGCCCTTCGGCCCAACTCGTACTTTCACTCCTAGATCCCTCGGCTCCACACATTGCCCCCGGCGCCCCGCCATTCACAGTGAAGACCCTGCCCTGGTTTGACTTCCTAAACTGCAACACCGTCCCCACCCCCAAACAATGTGACCTCCTCCATACCCCTGCCACCTCCTGCTCCTTAACCCCCTTTGCTCCCTCCCCCTCCTCCCCACCCCCAAACAATGTGAACCCACCTTACCCCACCTGGCTCCCTACCCCCTTCCTGGGGTCACTTGACCCCTCTCTCTCCCCCCAGTTCCCTGCCCCCCCCCCCCCCATTCATCCCCCTCGGCACCAAACCCACTCCTCCTTGAATCCTCCCCTCCCTTTGCTCCCTGTTTCCCCCCGCTACTCACTTCACCCCCATTCCACCTCCAGCCTCTCACCCCTCTCCTCCCTCCCTCCCTCCCTCCCTCCCTCCACTCTCCCTCTCTCTCTGTCTCTCTGACAGAAGCAATTCTGTTCCTCAGTCGTTATTAATACATTTTAGGTATGTACTTTTCTAGCAAACTTAACTACCTAGGCATTTACTTTTAATTTCTATTGCACCTGAGATTTATTTTGTTATAATTTAGCTGTTTAGCTCAGACCTGTGGCCTTGGTTTAATACATTTTGGAGTAATGCTTTTATAATTTTTACTTAATTCAATGGAATTTTAATTTTGTCCTGGTCCTTTCTGTCATTTTGTTTTCTTTTAGCATAATGAATTATGGTTTTTATTTCAAGAATAAACATTTATAAAAAAGCCACAACCTTTAGGCTCAAAACTTTATGGACATGGGTTGAAAAGGCAGCCTGATGATTCATGTGGTTCTTATAGAAACATAGAAACATAGAAATTAGGTGCAGGAGTAGAGGCCATTTGGCCCTTCGAGCCTGCACCATTCGCCATTCAATATGATCATGGCTGATCATCCAACTCAGTATCCCGTACCTGCCTTCTCTCCATACCCTCTGATCCCCTTAGCCACAAGGGCCACATCTAACTCCCTCTTAAATATAGCCAATGAACTGGCCTCGACTACCCTCTGTGGCAGAGAGTTCCAGAGATTCACCACTCTCTGTGTGAAAAAAGTTCTTCTCATCTCGGTTTTAAAGGATTTCCCCCTTATCCTTAAGCTGTGACCCCTTGTCCTGGACTTCCCCAACCTCGGGAGCAATCTTCCTGCATCTAGCCTGTCCAACCCCTTAAGAATTTTATAAGTTTCTATAAGATCCCCTCTCAATCTCCTAAATTCTAGAGAGTATAAACCAAGTCTATCCAGTCTTTCTTCATAAGACAGTCCTGACATCCCAGAAATCAGTCTGGTGAACCTTCTCTGCACTCCCTCTATGAAATTAATGTCCTTCCTCAGATTTGGAGACCAAAACTGTACGCAATACTCCAGGTGTGGTCTCACCAAGACCCTGTACAACTGCAGTAGAACCTCCCTGCTCCTATACTCAAATTCTTTTGCTATGAAAGCTAACATACCATTCGCTTTCTTCACTGCCTGCTGCACCTGCATGCCTACTTTCAATGACTGGTGTACCATGGTGTATCATAAATTGAATTGTATGTATGTATGTATGTATGTATGTATGTATGTATGTATGTATGTATGTATGTATGTATGTATGTATGTATGTATGTATGTATGTATGTATGTATGTATGTATGTATGTATGTATGTATGTATGACACCCAGGTCTCGCTGCATCTCCCCTTTTCCTAGTCGGAAAAGTTATGAAATGTCAACTTGTGTAATGTCATCACAGCAGATTTAGAATTATTTTACCGAGGGGTCGGGGTCGGATGTTTTTGGAACGACTCCACAGCCCCGTTTATTCCACTCCCCTGTGTGTTTACAACATTATTTACCCCAGTTTTACCCCAGACCGTGTTTATTCCACTCCCCTGTGTGTTTATAACATTATTCACCTCGGTTTTACCCCAGACCGGGTTTATTCAAGATTCAAGAGAGTTTATTGTCACGTGTCCCAGATAGGACAATGAAATTCTTGCTTTGCTTCAGCACAACAGAATATAGACGGCATGAATACAGAACAGATCAGTGTGTCCATATACCATTATGTGAACATACACACATCAATAAATAAAACAGATAAAGTCCAAATAAACTGATAATGGGCTATTAATGTTCAGAGGTTTTTTTAGTTGAGTTCAATAGCCTGATGGTTGTGGGGCTGTTTGTGTATTTTGTTCCCCTGTGTGTTTATAACATTATTTACTGCCACTGTATGTCATGTTGTTACTTGTGGGCGGAGCACCAAGGCAAATTCCTTGTATGTGAATAATTGGCCAATAAACTTATTTATTTACCCCAGATCGGGTTTATTTTGCTCCCCTGTGTGTTTCTAACATTATTTACCCCAGATTTACCCCAGACCGTGTTTATTCCACTCCCCTGTGTGTTTATAACATTATTTACCCCAGATTTACTGGGTTTATTCCCCCAGACGTATTGTTTATTTGGTGATTTATTGATTATTTACAGAGAGGGGGGGGGGTTAAGAGCCAGAGAGAGGGAGATAGATGTTTATAACGTGTTTTATCTCAGGACGCTGCTCCAGACGGTGAGTTTATATTATTGACCCCAGTTTTATTCCCCCAGACATGTAGTTTATGTGGAGATTGACCTCTGCTCTCTCTCTCTCTCCCCCAGATTTACCGGGTTTATTTATTTCGCTGATTCCGCTGCTGATTTATTTATTTATTTATTTATAACCTCGGTTATTGACCTGAGTGAATAAGACAGAGGGTGGAGGCTGGTTTATTTATAACCAGTCTTCACACACACACACACACACACACACACACACACACACATACACACACACACACACACACACACACACACACACACACACACACACACACACACACACACACACACACACACACACACACACACACACACACACACACACACACACACACACACACACACACGTACTGTACTGTACATTATGTGCTGATATTAACAATATTGACCACAGACAGTTCCCGCTCATTTAAAACATTATTCACCTCACTAATTCCCCCACACACAGTGTTCTGTACTGGACTACACTACACTGTACTATAACTGTATTTATGTGGTGATATTGACAATATTGACCCCACAGACTATACTGTACACTACACTGTACTGTACTAATATATATATTAACCCCACATACACACATTGTTCTGTACTACACTGTACTGGACTGTAACTGCACTATATTTATATATATTGACAATATTGACCAGACAGTTCCCAATCATTTACCCCACTAATTTCTCCACACACACACATAGAGTTCTGTACTAGACTACACTACACTACACTGTAACTGTACTATATATTTATATTTATTGACCACAGACACACACATTTCCCGCTCATTTACAACATCATTTACCTCAGCTCCGTCTGTCTAGTTTATTGACTATACTGTATTTATGTGGTCATTGACCCATATTGACCACACACACGTGTACTACACTACACTATATTAACAATATTGACCACACACACGTGTACTACACTACACTACATTAACAATATTGACCCCACACACACATGTACTACACTACACTACACTGTAACTATATATTTATATTTATTGACCACAGACACACACATTTCCCGCTGATTTACAACATTATTTATGTGATCATTGACCTCACACACGTGAACTGTACTGTATATATATATATATATATATATATCTCCACCATTTTGACCACACACACACACGTGTACTAGACTATACTATACGTGTATACACTACACTGTAACTGTTCTGTACTGTACTACACTGTAACTATAACTATATATTTACACTAGACTAAACTACAAAGACAATTCCCGCTCATTTACACCATTCTTTACCTCAGCTCCGTCCGTCTAGTTTATTGACCACACATAGTGTTCTGTACTACACTACACTACACATGTACTGCTGTACTGTAACTGCACTATCTATGACTACACTATAACTGTACTGTACTGTACTACACTACACTGTACTATATATGACTACACTATAACTGTTCTGTACTACACTACACTACACTATAACTGTACTGTACTGTACTACACTACACATGTACTGCTGTACTGTAACTGCACTATATATGACTACACTATAACTGTACTGTACTGTACTACACTACACTGTACTATATATGACTACACTATAACTGTTCTGTACTACACTACACTACACTATAACTGTACTGTACTACACTACACTACACTATAACCGTACTGTACTACACTACACTACACTACACTACACTATAACTGTACTGTACTACACTACACTACACTATAACTGTACTGTACTACACTACACTATAACTGTTCTGTACTACACTACACTACACTATAACTGTACTGTACTACACTACACTACACTATAACCGTACTGTACTACACTACACTATAATTGTATTGTATTGTATTGTATTCAAATTTATTGTCATTGTCTCAGTTAGAGACAACGAAATGAATTTCCCTTACAGGCAGTATCATAAAAATAAAAATAAATAAATAATAATAATAAATAATAAAACATATTAAAAATAAAATAGAATTTAAAAAAAAGCACAAACACTGAAAGTCCACGACACAACATAACACAGTGGCACCAAGGTGAGGAAGGCACCATAGTCCAGCCAGCCTCCCCTCCGTTCTTCCCAGATTTTCACTCGTGGTCGAGGCCTTCCTAGCACCCGCAGTCGCCGCCCCGGGTGGCCCGATGTTCAGGCCCTCACGCCGGGCTGGTGGAATGCCGACGCCGAACCCCGACGGTGAACATCCTCCTCCTCAGCGGCCCGGACCTCCTGATCAGCCGCCTCCCGCAGCCGGAGTCCGCAGCTCCCGAGTCCGCAGGCCGAGCCGGGCGGAGTGGCAGGACCCCGCGTTGTTGATCAGCGCCGCCCGCGTTGGGAGCTCCGCAAACCACAGCTCCATGATGTCGGTGCAGCAGGTCCAGCACTCCGGGCTCCAGACGGCGATCCCCGGTAAGGCATCGCCAGCCTCGCGATGTATCAGCGCTGTCCCGCCGCTGCTGGAGCTCTGGTCGCAGGAAAGTCCACGCCAATCCAGTAGGTAGGCCGCTGGTGGTGGGGGGGGGGGGGGGGGGGGGGGGGGGGCCGAGGACGCGACTCGAATAAAAGTTGCGTCTTCACCAGGAAGCGGCTGAAGGACGGTATCCCCCCGCACCGTGCCCTCTTCCCCCACATCAAAACACAAAAAAAACCACAAAAAAACACACTTTTACATAACTAAATAAACAAAAAAACAAAAAGATACCGGGCTGTAGGTGGAGGCAGCTGACGCCAGCGCCACCGGAAGTTCTGTACTACACTACACTACACTATAACCGTATAACTATACACTAACTGTTCTGTACTACACTACACTACACTATAACCGTACTGTACTACACTACATTATAACTGTTCTGTACTACACTACACTACACTACACTATAACTGTTCTGTACTACACTACACTACACTACACTATAACTGTACTGTACTACACTACACTACACTATAACTGTACTACACTACACTACACTATAACTGTACTGTACTACACTACACTACACTATAACTGTACTGTACTACACTACACTATAACTGTTCTGTACTACACTACACTACACTACACTATAACTGTTCTGTACTGTACTACACTACACTACACTAAACTATATATGACTAAACTATAACTGTTCTGTACTACACTACACTACACTATATATCTACACTACACTAGACAAAGACAATTCCCGCTGATTCACATTATTTACCTCAGTAATTTCTCCATTCTGTACATTATATGGTGATATTGACCCATATTGACCCCACACACACACAGTGTTCTACACTAAACTACACTACACTACACTATATATTACTACACTACACTATAACTATATCTACACTAGACAGACATTTCCCGCTGATTTACAACATTATTTACCTCACTCATTTCTCCACCATGTTGACCACACGTGTACCACACTACTGTAACTGTTGTGTACTGTACTAGACTGTAACTACAACTATATAACTATATCTACACTACACTACACTATACGTGTACCACACTACTGTAACTGTTGTGTACTGTACTAGACTGTAACTACAACTATATAACTATATCTACACTACACTACACTATATGTGTACCACACTACTGTAACTGTTCTGTATTGTACTACACTGTAACTACAACTATATAACTATATCTACACTAGGCTAAACTACACAGACAGTTCCCGCTGATTTACAACATTATTTACCTCACTAATTTCTCCACAAACACAGTGTTCTGTACTAGACTACACTGCACTGTAACTATATTTACACTATACTAGACATTATTTACCTCAGCTGTGTGTGTGTGTGGTCTACACTAGACTGTAGCTGTACTGTATTGACCACACACACAGTGTTCTGTACTGCACTACACTAGACCACACTACACTATATCTACACTACACTATATTTATACTATAACTACAACTACAACTACACGATATCTAGACAATATTATTTACCTCAGCTCTGTCCGTCTAGTTATAGTGTAGTGTATTGACCAGTTATACACACGGTGTTCTGTAACTACACTAGACCACACTACATTGTATCTGTACTGTACTATATATTTACACTATAACTACACTACACTACACTAGACCACACTATAACTATATAGCTATACTACACTACCTTACACTACATATTTACACTACACTACATATCTACACTACACTACACTGTACTATATATTTATACTACACTACATTGACTACACACACTACAACTACAACTACAACTATATATTTACAACTACACTACATTGATTACACTAGACTATACTAAACTACACTATAACTACAACTATATATTTACAACTACATGATATCTAGACCACACTACACTATAACTACACTAGACTACACTAAACTACACTGTACTATAACTACACTACACACTACACTATATTCACACTATAACGATATATTTACAACTACACGATATCTACACAACAACTACAACTATATATTTACAACTACATGATATCTATACTACACTACAACTATAACTACACTACACTGCACACAGTGCACTAAACTACAACTACAACTATATATTTACAACTACACTACACTACACTACATTGTACTACACTGTACTGTACTATACTGTACTACACTAGACCACACTACACTACACTACACTGTACTATATATATACACTAAACTAAACTACAACAACAACAACAACGACAACTACATATTTACAACAACTACACGATATATCGACAACATTATTTACCTCAACTCTGTCCGTCCGCGGGGAACCGTCGCTTCTTCTCCACCGCCATTTTGATGCGGTCGATGGGGCGGGCGGAAGAACGGCCATCTTGGTGAGGTCGTCAGCCGGCGGCCATCTTGGTGAGGTCGTCCGTCGGTCGGCGGCCATCTTGGTGAGGTCGTCAGCCGGCGGCCATCTTGATGAGGTCGTCAGCCGGCGGCCATCTTGATGAGGGGGTTGTATTCAAGAAGGAACTGCAGATGCTGGAAAATGGAAGGTTGTTTCAGCCCCGAGACGATCCACAGAAGCTGCTGCTGCTGCACCCGCACCGTGTAAATCAAAGATCCTATAGCGGAACTCTGCTATAGGATCATTGGTCTAAATATGGCGTTGACGGTGGCCATCGTGGTGAGGGCAGGTGAGGTCGGCGGCCATCTTGGTGAGGGCAGGTGAGGTCGGCGGCCATCTTGGTGAGGGCAGGTGAAGTTGGCGGTTGGCGGTTGGCGGTTGGCGGTTGGCGGTTGGCGGTTGGCGGTTGGCGGTTGGCGGTTGGCGGTTGGCGGTTGGCGGTTGGCGGTTGGCGGTTGGCGGTTGGCGGTTGGCGGTTGGCGGTTGGCGGTTGGCGGTTGGCGGTTGGCGGTTGGCGGTTGGCGGTTGGCGGTTGGCGGTTGGAGCTTTGGGCGGGAACAAGATGGAACCCGGACCCTGATGACGGAGATGACGGTGGCGGCTGTAACTGTGGGATAAACATAGACAACATAGACAACAGGTGCAGGAGTAGAGGCCATTCGGCCCTTCGAGCCTGCACCATTCGCCATTCAATATGATCATGGCTGATCATCCAACTCAGTATCCTGTACCTGCCTTCTCTCCATACCCCCTGATCCCTTTAGCCACAAGGGCCACATCTAACTCCCTCTTAAATATAGCCAATGAACTGTGGCCTCAACTACCTTCTGTGGCAGAGAATTCCACAGATTCACCACTCTCTGTGTGTGAAAAAATGTTTTTCTCATCGGGAGGGTGAGTGAAGGTGGTTTCGGGCGGGAGAGGGTGGTTTCGGGCGGGTGTGGGTGGTTTCGGGCGGGTGTGGGTGGTTTCCAGTTGGTGAGGGTGGTTTCGGGCGGGAGAGGGTGGTTTCGGGCGGGAGAGGGTGGTTTCGGGCGGGTGTGGGTGGTTTCGGGCGGGTGTGGGTGGTTTCGGGCGGGTGAGGGTGGTTTCGGGCGGGTGAGGGTGGTTTTGGGCGGGTGAGGGTGGTTTTGGGCGGGTATGGGTGGTTTCCAGTTGGTGAGGGTGGTTTCGGGCGGGTGAGGGTGGTTTCAGGCGGGTGAGGGTGGTTTCGGACGGGTGTGAGAAACAAAATCACAAACCAAACGTAAGTAAGTAAATTTTATTTATATAGCACGTTTAAATCAACTTGCGTTGAAACCAAAGTGCTTTACATAAAAGAAATAATTAAGTTTCTGTACATCCATAGAAAAAATTAAAAAGAAGAAAAAATGACAACACGTTATAGAATTCAACATGAACGTCCCCTCACAACAGAATCAACGTTTTCTACTTTGGGGAATGGCATCAAAAAGTTAATTCCTCGTCCTCTGTGAATCACCCGAGGTCGGGGCTGATTTGTGGCCTCCGTAGCCAGTCCGATGTTTTCAGGATTCTTGCCGGGAAGCTGGAACTCCGGCGTCTGGTGAACAATCCTCAGCGGCTTGAAAATGTCTAGAGCGGCCGCTCCCTCCCTGGAGACCGAGGTACCCGAAGTCGACAGGCCGCGCTGGCTGGAGCTCCGACTCTGGTGATCTCGGCAACAGATCCCAAACTCCGCGGTGTTTTAAATCCAGCGCCGCCCACCCGCGGCTGGACGCTCCGCAGACCGCAGCTCCTCGGATGTTGGAGTCGGCAGCCACAGCCCTCCAGAGCTCACCGCACGGCGACCCGGTAAGGCATCGCCCGCTCCATGATGGTGTCCCAGCGCTGTGCCGCCGCCGAAGCTGTAGTCCAGGCCGGTCCCAACAGGAAACGCCGCTCCAGTCCGATGGTAGGCCGTGGGTTTTGAATTACATTTTACTCAGATGCAAGCCAAGGAATGGCATCATTGTTAGCTGTTAATTGGACATAATCAACCTCAGCAAATTGACAATATCCTATTGAAAGACAGTGGGTGTTTAAGCTGTCAGGCTATTTTATTATTTGCCAAAATATACATCTCCATAGCATAATGATAGAAAACTTTTCTACACATCACTCATAAGTCTGGAGATTTTTTTAATGATACATTTAGCTTCAGAAGCATTTACTTTTTGCATGTACAAACCCACTTCAGAACCAATGGCGATTTAAAAATTTTACAGCCAGATTTATCACTTCTGAAACTTTTTAGATACCAACGGAACCAAGAAAAAACACAAATAATGCCTCGCTGTTGATGAAATGCAGTGAGCAAAGACGATAATTCCCAATATTTGCAATCTCGATATCTGCACGGCCAATGTTCGCCAAGCACTTTAGCTGTTGTTGTCCCTTCAGCTCTCGCTTCTCTTTACCTTCATTTCGCTTCATTTTTGGAATTCTGAAGAAGGATAGATGTCTCTCACGGTTACCCCGACTTCCACAATTATTTACAGTGCAAACATTCACCATTTTGGCAGTTGTTAACAGGTATGAAAGTAGGCGTTTCATGTATTAACAACATATACTGGAAGCTGCGATGTCCTCCAGATGTATAGAGCGGCTTCATGCGTCATGCCCTTTGACCCGGTGACCTTGCGTGCAACCCCCCTTTATACACACACACACTCTCTCAGACACACACACTCTCTCAGACACACACACACTCTCAGACACACACACACTCTCAGACACACACGCACTCTCTGACACACACACACTCTCAGACACACACGCACTCTCTGACACACACACATTCTCAGACACACACACGCTCAGACACACACGCACTCTCTGACACGCACGCACTCTCAGACACACACACACTCTCACACACACACACACTCTCACACACACACACACTCTCAGACACACACACACACACACACACACTCTCTCTCTCAGACACACGCGCACTCTCAGACATGCACGCACTCACACACACACACACTCTTAGACACGCACGCTCAGACACACACACACTCACACACACACTCTCACACACACACACTCTCACACACACACACACTCTCAGACACACGCACTCAGACATGCACGCTCTCTCAGTCACGCACGCACACTCACGCACACACAGATTCACACAGACTCACACACAGATTCACTCACTCACCTACACACAGACTCACTCACACAGGCTCACTCACACAGGCTCACTCACATAGTCACACACACACATACACACACACAGTCAGATTCAGATTATTTAATGACCACACAGTCAAGCTGGTGGAATTCATATTCAGTACAGGATGTTACACATTAGGCTGATTCCCGTCAAACATAACATAAAACACAAACAACATACAGTGTACAGAACATGCTCGAGGTGGCTTTGTGATATTCTCATAGAGTGTTCAGAGTTCGAATTGCATATGGATAGAAACTGTTTTTAAATCGTAATGTTTTGGCAGGCAGTGAGCTGTAGCGCCTTCCTGAGGGCAGCAGGTGGAAGATGTGGTGAGCTGGGTGGGAGGGATCAGAAATGATTTTCTTCACCCTTGACATGGACCGTTTGAGATTGAGTGATTATATTGATGGGAGGGGGGTGCTGATGATTTTGGATGCTTTGTTGACAATGCGCTGTAGTTTATTACGGGAGTGAGTGTCTACTCTGCTGTACCAGACTGTTATTGATGAAGTGAGCATGCTTTGGATGATGGCTGTGTAAAATCGGATTAGGAGATGTTTCCTCACTCTGAACTTCTTGAGCTGACGGAGAAAGAAGAGTCTTTGGTTGGCTTTTTTATAAATGTGATCTGGCCAAATGTCAAATGGCCAAGATTGACTGGCAATTAATTCTAAAAGGGTTGACGGTGGATATGCAATGGAAGACATTTAAAGGCTGCATGGATGAACTACAAAAATTGTTCATCCCAGTTTGGCAAAAGAATAAATCAGGGAAGGTAGTGCATCCGTGGATAACAAGGGAAATCAGGGATAGTATCAAAGCGAAGGATGATGCGTACAAATTAGCCAGAAAAAGCAGGACTGGGAGAAATTCAGAGACCAGCAGAGGAGGACAAAGGGCTTAATTAAGAAAGGAAAAATAGATTATGAAAGAAAACTGGCAGGGAACATAAAAACTGACTGCAAACGTTTTTATAGATATGTGAAAAGAGATTAGTTAAAACAAATGTAGGTCCCTTGCAGTCAGAAACAGGTGAGTTGATCATGGGGAACAAGGATATGGCGGACCAATTGAATAACTACTTTGGTTCCGTCTTCACTAAGGAAGACATAAATAATCTGCCGGAAATAGCAGGGGACCGCGGGTCAAAGGAGTTGGAGGAATTGAGTGAAATCCAGGTTAGCCGTGAAGTGGTGTTGGGTAAATTGAATGGATCAAAGGCCGATAAATCCCCAGGGCCAGATAGGCTGCATCCCAGAGTACTTAAGGAAGTAGCTCCAGAAATAGTGGATGCATTAGTAATAATCTTTCAAAACTCTTTAGATTCTGGAGTAGTTCCTGAGGATTGGCGGGTAGCAAATGTAACCCCACTTTTTAAGAAGGGAGGGAGAGAGAAAACGGGGAATTACAGACC
>NC_045991.1:12932877-12992498 GCF_010909765.2 Amblyraja radiata
CACGGAAACATCTCGGCCCTACAAGTCCGTGCCGAACAACTTTTTTCCCTTAGTCCCACCTGCCTGCACTCATACCATAACCGTCCATTCCCTTCTCATCCATATGCCCATCCAATTTATTTTTAAATGATACCAACGAACCTGCCTCCACCACTTCCACTGGAAGCTCATTCCACACAGCTACCACTCTCTGAGTAAAGAAGTTCCCCCTCATGTTACCCCTAAACTTCTGTCCCTTAATTCTGAAGTCATGTCCTCTTGTTTGAATCTTGCCTATTCTCAAAGGGAAAAGCTGGTCCACATCAACTCTGTCTATCCCTCTCATCATTTTAAAGACCTCTATCAAGTCCCCCCTTAACCTTCTGCGCTCCAGAGAATAAAGACCTAACTTATTCAACCTTTCTCTGTAACTTAGTTGTTGAAACCCAGGCAACATTCTAGTAAATCTCCTCTGTACTCTTTCTATTTTGTTGACATCCTTCCTATAATTGGGCGACCAAAATTGTACCCCATACTCCAGATTTGGTCTCACCAATGCCTTGTACAATTTAACATTACATCCCAGCTTCTATATTCAATGCTCTGATTTATAAAGGCTAGCATACCAAAAGCTTTCTTTACAACCCTATCTATATGAGGTTCCACCTTCAAGGAACTATGCACGGTTATTCCCAGATCCCTCTGTTCAACTGTATTCTTCAATTCCCTACCATTTACCATGTACGTCCTATTTTGATTTGTCCTGCCAAGGTGTAGCACCTCACATTTATCAGCATTAAACTCCATCTGCCATCTTTCAGCCCACTCTTCCAACTGGCCTAAATCACTCTGTAGACTTTGGAAATCCTCTTCATTATCCACAACATTATCTTGGTATCATCTGCATACTTATTAATCCAATTTACCATCCCTTCATCCAGATCATTGATGTACATGTACATATTATTGTAATGTACACTACTAATAAATAAAATTATAAATTCAACTGTATTATTTTCTGATTAAGACTTTAATTCGGTTTGATTTTAAAGAAGAAACAATCCAGTGTTTAAACCGTGCCCCATTAATAATGAGATCCACCAGAATGACCAGGAACATGGCTTCAGATGTACGTCAGATACATTTAATTGTAGGATAAGACCTTGTGTATAAAATCAGAGTCCATGGAAACACAGTGTTCCCTAAATTATGACCAAGTTAGGATGGTACACAAGGCAAAGTTTTCACTTGAAGTTTGAACCACCAAAGGGCAGTGGAGATACATACCTTGGTCTCCTGGTTTCCTGGCCCATATTTATCCCTCAGTAAATAGGAACATATTGAGGACAAATTGGAGACCATATTTTCTACATAACTACACTAGCTATACTTCAACTTCTGGCATGTTTATTTGATAATGGTTTACACAGGGGATGGTGACACAATCACCACATGGTCAGATCATTGCAGAACACCACCTGAACAGCATCATACAGCAGACTCCTCATGGCAACGCAGGTACACAGGACAATCCACATTGCATAAATAATGCTTCAATTGACCACAACAAGTCTGAAATAAATTTCTCAACAACATAAGCACAAACAGATACTTTTCTATCCAAAATATATTGTTCTTTTCTCCTTGTAACAAAGATAACATTGTCATTGATAATTTGGGGGAATCTGTGCTGCATTAAGGATGTCTTCATGTACTTTACCTGTAGGCTTGTGCTTTCTTTGATACCACACCACTACCAGTACAATGACGAGGAGAAGAGCCAGGCCTCCGATAATTACAACAGTTCTGATAATGAAAGTGTAATTCCCTGTCAAAATAATAAACGCAGAGTTCACATTTGTAGAATAAATGCGCATCATTCAAAAGCTCCCCCAAAGACCAGGCATTAACCACACTGACTAATTTAGATCAGAAGTCTTGAGTTTAACTTGTGATCCAGATTAACTGAGACACAAGGTACTGCAGATGATAGTTTACCAATAAAAGACACAAGGTGTTGGAGAAACTCAGCAGGTTAGGCAGGTGACATTTCGGGTCGCAGCCCTTTAGTCTGAAGTAGGGTCCCAACCCAAAACCTCACCTATCCATGTTCTCCAGCGATTCCGCCTGACCCACTGAGTTACTCCAGCATATTGTGTCTTTTTTCCCCCAGATTAATTGACCTTACTTAAAAACATAGAAACATAGACAATAGGTGCAGGAGTAGAGGCCATTCGGCCCTTCGAGCCTGCACCATTCGCCATTCAATATGATCATGGCTGATCATCCAACTCAGTATCCTGTACCTGCCTTCTCTCCATACCCCCTGATCCCTTTAGCCACAAGGGCCACATCTAACTCCCTCTTAAATATAGCCAATGAACTGTGTGGCCTCAACTACCTTCTGTGGCAGAGAATTCCAGAGATTCACCACTCTCTGTGTGAAAAATGTTTTTTTCATCTCGGTCCTAAAGGATTTCCCCTTACCCTTAAACTGTGACCCCTTGTTCTGGACTTCCCCAACATCGGGAACAATCTTCCTGCATCTAGCCTGTCCAACCCCTTAAGAATTTTGTACGTTTCTATAAGATCCCCCCTCAATCTTCTAAATTCTAGCGAGTACAAGCCGAGTACAAAGATCAGAGAGCCACAACGTGCCTCAGTAGCCATCAGTTAGAGACTGTAAACATTCACACAAGTTTCTATTTCTTGGTTACAATCAGCTGACATTTCTCAGGCAGGAGATGGGAGCTGATGGTTGGCTGATAAAGTAGCTGATTCAGCTGTGATACTTCCCATTGTACAATGGACAAATGTCTATCAAAGTCTAAGCCTGGAACAATGGTTGAATGAGCACTGCTGACAACAGAGTGGGCATTGCCCTTGTGCTTCAATCCTCTCTAACCAGGAGCACAAGAACTGTAAACGTTATATTCAGGAGTAGGCCATTCGGCCCTTCGAGCCTGCACCGCCATTCAATATGATCATGGCTGATCATCCAACTCAGTATCCTGTACCTGCCTTCTCTCCATACCCCCTGATCCCTTTAGCTACAAGGGCCACATCTAACTCCCTCTTAAATATAGGCAATGAACTGTGTGGCCTCAACTACCTTCTGCGGGAGAGAATTCCAGAGATTCACCACTCTCTGTGTGAAAAATGTTTTCCTCATCTCGGTCCTAAAAGATTTCCCCCTTATCCTTAAACTGTGACCCCTTGTTCTGGACTTCCCCAATATCGGGAACAATCTTCCTGTATCTAGCCTGTCCAACCCCTTAAGAATTTTGTAAGTTTCTATAAGAAACTTGTTTGTTAACGTATGACCCAAAAGACATGTCTTTTCCCACATTTCATCAGTAATAATATGTGAAATGTGAAATAGGTTGCTTCATCAAATACAATACCTGTACAACTAGAGATTTATTGACAGAGTCATCTATTTACCTTGTTGCTTTGTGTTCCTAGTCACAGACGTATATTCAGTAACACGGCTCATGTCAGGTACTGGGGTCACATTGGTTTCTGGAAAATAAGTATTTTATTTTCTGATTAAGACTTTAATTTGGTTTGATGTTAAACAAGCAACAATCCAGTGTTTAAACTGTACCCCATTAATAATGAGATCCACCAGAATGACCAGGAACATGACTTCAGATGTACGTCAGATACATTTAATTGTGGGATAAGAGCATGCGTATAAAATCAGAGTCCATGGAAACAAAGTGTTCCCTAAATTATGACCATGTTAGGATGGTACACAAGGCAAAGTTTTCACTTGAAGTTTGAACCACCAATGTGCAGTGGAGATACATACCTTGGTCTCCTGGTTTACTGGCCCATATTTATCCCTGTTTGTTAACGTATGAACAAAAGACATGTCTTTTCCCACATTTCGTCAGTAATAATAATATTCATTTCCAATTCCCATTTCTGTTTCGTTTCTAACGTGTTTCCTTTTACATAATCTTGAAGTCCTTTATATAAATCCTGGTTTAACCAGATGAGTGTTTGAGTACACAACGGCATGCAGTAAAACATGACATAGATCAGGTCATGACATAGATCAGATTAAGGGGGGGGGGGGGGGGGGGGTGTTCAGGAAGTGTTATTTGAAATTTGAGAATTCATTGATCATAACAGAGTTAGACAACTCAAACTAGAAGAAAATATTCCACTCAAATTTCAGGATCAATAAGCGACATCAAAACTCAATCATGACTCTAAGTATGAAGAACAAACCCTTATCACTTACTATTGTCCTTCTGATAGTACGGGACAAAAAGTCGGGGCAGGTCTTGATCAAACAAAACACATCTCCAGTTCCCTCTGCCTCTCTCAGCTTTCTGAATAACCAGACTCAGTGATTTATCTCTCCAGGTCAGTGTCTTTTCTCCAACACGTTTTCCATCACCATTGATCCAAACCAGTCTCATTGGCCCAATGACGTTAGACACAGAGCAGGTCAGGGTAACGTTGTCTCCCTCAGTCACTGCATCAGACGGTTCAGCTGTGACTGTGGAAACATGCAGGTTGTTTACATTTTAAACAATAAGTTCATCAGTAAACTCAGTGGAAACATTCTGACTCCTACCTTTCACTGTGATTAGGTCAATGTTGGGAAATAGATTTGATTCCAGAAAACAGGCGTAAACTCCGGCATCTTGAAACACAACGGGGACAATCCTCACATTGAAATCCTTGCCATCGAAGAGTTTCCCTGAGGTCACCAGTCGATTCACGAAGTTGGTCCCATTGACATTGATGATGATGGGCTGAGAACGTTCTGCAGATGCTATTGATTTCCACTGTTGATGGGGATGAGGTGACCAGGTCCACTCAGCACGGGAATAGCCATCACCATCACTCCCAGAACAAACCAGGTGAAGTTCACTGTGACCGGTGCTGGAGCGGTAAAGTGTCTATCTCCCCCTATGTAAATCTGTATCAGAGAGACAGAGGATAACTCCTTTCAGTATTACAGTTACTGTGCCATACACAGATTCTCAACCGTATTCTTATAAACATTTGTGGTGTTTTGTTCAACTGATCAAGTTTCAAATGTAAACATATTTCATGAATGCCGCACTAAACTCATCAGATCTTTATAAAATACAATGTGCTGTACGGCAGTAAGTTGTAGTGAAGTTTGGATATTCCACTCTACATTTCAACATGAGGTTGGCCCCCACACCCGGACTGTCCGGGAATGTCCCGGGATGGAATGAAACCTCCCGGAGACTCCCGAGAGCGGTGTGGGAGGTGAATGTCTCTGTCAGTCTGCAGGAGGTGGTTCAGGTTCAGGTTCAGGTTCAGGTTCAGGTTCGGGTTCGGGTTCAGGTTCAGGTTCAGGTTCAGGTTCGGGTTCAGGTTCAGGTTCAGGTTCGGGTTCGGATTCAGGTTCAGGTTCAGGTTCAGGTTCAGGTTCGGGTTCGGGTTCAGGTTCAGGTTCAGGTTCGGGTTCGGGTTCGGGTTCAGGTTCAGGTTCAGGTTTAGGTTCGGGTTCAGGTTCAGGTTCGGGTTCAGGTTCAGGTTCAGGTTCAGGTTCGGGTTCAGGTTCGGGTTCAGGCTGTGGGCAGAAGCAGCCCAGAGGATGCCTGCATGGGGACTGACCCGGACATGTTGGCACTTCAAGTGGATCGGCTCATTCCCATTATTCCCACCATCCCTCTCCCATTCACACCCATTGATTCCCTGTCCTTCCCTGTTCCCGGGTCCTGCTCCCAGCTGAATGCTGATCCCAAGCCCGAGTCTGCAGCAGCTGGAATCACTTCAAGCAACACCAGACTCGGAGAGAAGGGTCAGTGTGGGGAGAGGGGATGGATAGTTGTTCAGTGTTGATGTGTGGGTCGGGACCCCCAGTGTGTGTGTGAGCAGCAAGTGCTGGTGACTACACTTTCTATCTGACACTTTGACGTGAGTCTTGTATCAGTATCTCAGTCTCAGATACAGGGGCATTGATGGCAAGATGAGTCCTGTATCTCAGTCTCAGTCTCAGATACTGGAGCATTGATGGCAAGATGAGTCCTGTATCAGTATCTCAGTCTCAGATACTAGTGCATTGATGGCAAGATGAGTCCTGTATCAGTATCTCAGTCTCAGATACTGGAACATTGATGGCAAGATGAGCCCTGTATCTGTATCTCAGTCTCAGATACTGGAGCATTGATGGCAAGATGAGTCCTGTATCTCAGTCTCAGATACTGGAGCATTGATGACAAGATGAGCCCTGTATCAGTATCTCAGTCTCAGATACTGGAGCATTGATGGCAAGATGAGCCCTGTATCTCAGTCTCAGATACTGGAGCATTGATGACAAGATGAGTCCTGTATCAGTATCTCAGTCTCAGATACTGGAGCATTGATGGCAAGATGAGTCCTGTATCTCAGTCTCAGATACTGGAGCATTGATGGCAAGATGAGCCCTGTATCAGTATCTCAGTCTCAGATACTGGAGCATTGATGGCAAGATGAGTCCTGTATCTGTATCTCAGTCTCAGATACAGGAGCATTGATGACAAGATGAGTCCTGTAGCAGTATCTCAGTATCAGATACTGGAGCATTGATGACAAGATGAGTCCTGTATCTCAGTCTCAGATACTGGAGCATTGATGACAAGATGAGTAATGTATCAGTATCTCAGTCTCAGATACTGGAGCATTGATGGCAAGATGAGTCCTGTATCTGTATCTCAGTCTCAGATACTGGAGCATTGATGGCAAGATGAGCCCTGTATCAGTATCTCAGTCTCAGATACTGGAGCATTGATGGCAAGATGAGTCCTGTATCAGTATCTCAGTCTCAGATACTGGAGCATTGATGGCAAGATGAGTCCTGTATCAGTATCTCAGTCTCAGATACTGGAGCGTTGATGACAAGATGAGTCCTGTATCTCAGTCTCAGATACTGGAGCATTGATGACAAGATGAGTCCTGTATCTCAGTCTCAGATACTGGAGCATTGATGGCAAGATAAACTGACAAAATACTTTACTGAACAATGGTTACAGAAAGACATCTCCCTCCTGTGCTGTGTGTGTGTCTGTCACACAGAGACAAGCAGGCAGCTGCTCCACACAGAGACTTTCTGGAAACTTCTCCCTGATCATTGCAGCATTTTATACTGGAGAGCAGTTGGTCACGGCCACAGTTCTTCACGGAGCGCACACATAATATTACAAAAAACACCGTGATACATGTGTCTACTTGATATCCAATGGGATGTGTGCACACTTACTGGTGTCTACAGTAAAATCTCCGTTCCTTGTGTGAAGAATGTTTCCGTTTTGCCACATTTCACACACATACAACTTCCCATCCACTGCCACAGTTCTTCACGGAGCGCACACATATAATATTACAAGAAGCACCGTGATACAAGTGTCTACTTCTCAATTTGAGAAGGAGAAGGTTAAATCGGAAGTGGCAGTGATACAGTTGAACAAAGGGGACTATGAAGGCATGAGAGGGGAGCTGGCCAAGGTAGACTGGAAAGGGATCCTAGCAGGAATGACGGTGGAACAGCAATGGCAGGAATTTCTGGGCATAATCCGGAAGACGCAGGATCATTTCATCCAAAAAGGAAGAAAGATTCTAAGGGGAGTAGGAGGCAACCGGGGCTGACAAGAGAAGTTAGGGATAGAATAAAACTAAAAGTAAAGATGTATAACACAGCAAATAGTAGCCGGAAGCCAGAGGATTGGGAAACTTTCATAGAACAACAGAAGGAAACAAAACGGGCAATACGGGGTGAAAAGATGAAGTTCGAGGGGAAGCTGTCCAGGAATTTAAAGAAGGACAGTAAAAGCTTCTTTAGATATATTAAGGGGAAAAGAGTAGCAAAGTCAAATGTGGGTCCCTTGAAGGCAGACACAGGTGAAATTGTTATGGGCAACAAGGGAATAGCAGAAGAGTTGAACAGGTACTTCGGATCTGACTTCACTAAGGAAGACACAAACAATCTCCCAGGTATACTGGAGGACAGAGGATCTAAGGGGGTCGAGGAACTGAAAGGAATTTGCATTAGGCGACAAATGGTATTGGGTAGGCTAATGGGACTGAAGGATGATAAATCCCCTGGGCCTGATGGTCTACATCCCAGGGTCCTCAGGGAGGTGGCACTAGAAATAGTGGATGCATTGGTGATCATTTTCCAATGTTCAATAGATTCAGGATCAGTTCCTGTGGAGTCAAGGGATGTGGGGAGAAGGCAGGCACGGGTTATTGATTGGAGACGATCAGCCATGATCACAATGAATGGCGGTGCTGGCTCAAAGGGCCGAATTGCCTCCTCCTGCACCCATTTTCTATGTTTCTATATCCAATGGGAGGTGTTTGCACTCACTGGTGTTTACAGTAAAATCTCCGTTACTTGTGTGAACAATGGTTCCGTTTTCCCGCACTTCACACACATACAGCTTCCCATCCTCCACTGTAACGTGTCGAACCATCAGATAGACCGTGTTATCCAGGCGGATCTGATCAGTGTTGCTCCTGTTCTGCTGGGATGAGTCCATGGGTCTCCAGTGAAGACTGACTGTATCTGAGAGTCTGGAGATGGTGCAGCTGAGTGTGACGTCACTGCCCAGCAGAGCCCTCTGTGGACTTGCCTCAACTGTGAAAAACAGATCAATGAGATTCAGAGTGAGTAGTGGTTTGTACAAGTCAAGTCCCAGATAGGACAATGACATTCTTGCTTGCTGCAGCACAACAGAATATTGTAGGCATCAATACAGAACAGATCAGTGTGTCCATATACCATAGAATATTTATATATACACACATAAATAAACAGATAAAGTACAATAGGCTGTTATAGTTCAGAGTTTGTTTGAAGTTGTGTTTAATAGTCTGATGGCTGTGGGGAAGATACTGTTCCTGAACCTGGATGTTGCAGATTTCAGGCTCCTGTACCTTCTACCTGATGGTAGTGGAGAGATGTGTGTGTGGCCAGGATGGTGTGGGTCTTTGATGATACTGCCAGCCTTTTTGAGGCAGCGACTGCGATAGATCCCCTCGATGGGAGGGAGGTCAGAGCCGATGATGGACTGGGCAGTGTTTACTACTTTTTGTAGTCTTTTCTGCTCCTGGACGCTCAAGTTGCCGAACCAAGCCACGATGCAACCGGTCAGCATGCTCTCGACTGTGCACCTGTAGAAGTTAGAGAGAGTCCTCCTTGACATACCGACTCTCCGTAATCTTCTCAGGAAGTAGAGGAGCTGATGAGCTTTCTTTATAATTGCATCAGTGTTCTGGGACCAGGAGAGATCTTTGGAAAGATGCACGCCCAGAAATTTGAAACTCTTGACCCTTTCAACCATCGACCCGTTGATATAAACGGGACTGTGGGTCCCCATCCTACCCCTTCCAAAGTCCACAATCAGTTCCTTGGTTTTGCTGGTGTTAAGGGCCAGGTTATTGTGCTGGCACCATATGGACAGTTGCTCGATCTCTCTTCTATATTCTGACTCATCCCCATCAGTGGTACGTCCCACAATAGTGGTGTTGTCGGCGAACTTGATGATGGAGTTCGCATTGTGACCGGCTACGCAGTCATGAGTATAGAGTGAGTACAGCAGGGGGCTGAGCACGCAGCCTTGAGGTGCTCCCGTGCTGATTGTTATCGAGGCTGACACATTTCCACTAATACGAACAGACTGTGGTTTGTGGATGAGGAAGTCGAGGATCCAATTGCAGAGGGACGCGCAGTGACCCAGTTCTGTGAGTTTGGTAACCAGCTTGGAGGGGATGATTGTATTAAATGCCGAGCTGTAATCGATGAATAACAGCCTGACATATGACATTCAGGCCCCGCCACAGCTGCCGAACATCTGTCTCATACTCCAGCTTGGAGCAGAAGTCCCTTTTGGCCTTTTGATAGCCTTACCAAGGTCGTATCTGGGCTTCTTGTAGACCTCTGTATCTCCAGACCTGAATGTCCGGGATCTGGACTTCAGAAGAGTGCGGATCTCATGGTTCATCCAATAACTGGGCTTAAAGCTGACAGCCTAGCTGAAAGTCAGAACAACTTCTCCCCCAGTGCTCTCAGACCCCTGACACATGTGGCTGGTCACATTGACCCAGTGAAATGCCGGCTGTTCACCGTGGGGCTGCAGGTGGAACCGGCAACATACAGGCATTGTTGTATTTACACATTCTCTGTTTCAAATATTCACAAACTGTTGAATATGCATCTATTTCCACTCCTTCTCGGTGTATTTGATTGGTCTCAAGAGGTTAACTCTATGACAGAGCCCATGTTCCACAGGTCATGGATGGACTTCCATCCACCTGGTCACAGGGTAACATTAAGTAGCAGTGTTACCCCGGGACCACTACACGGACACATTGGTTCCATACCACCTTGCTTGCCGCGAACACCTTACCCTGTGCCGGCCAGAAGACCATGGTATTCGCTGTGGCTAGATTCATTGATTTGCTGTTCCCAGTGAAGTCATCAAACTATTATCACCCATCCCTGCTGATCATTACAGAATCAATGAACAAAATCACTTCCCCAGTTGTTTGACTTTTCACCGGGTGGAAGAAGTCTCACAATTCCTGCCATCTCTCATCATTCATTATAGGTGACAATATTTACAGAAATTAATTCAACATTATTGATCCTTATCGCACCCACTCACCTTTCATCCCAAATAGTTCATATTGTTTCAGGATTTGCTTTATCGGTTCTGTTTGATTCAAAGTGAAAATTCCCGCCAATTTAAATGTGGGTTTATCAATTGTTAGATCAAGGGTATTGGTATTCACTTTCATCTCCGGGTACAAGTTGCCAGCGGCGTTATCTTTGATCCAATAGTTCTCCGTTCGTTTAAAGGTCGACAATTTTCCGATTTCCTTCCCTGAGTGTGGTTTCCATTCCCAGACAACAACAGTGTACTTCTCAGCATTGTCCGGTCCATTTAACACAATGTCATCTCCATTATCCAAGAAATACATTCGATTTCTGTTTTCTGTTGCGAATACGAACAATGAAGAATTAACATTTAAAACACATTTTCCCCACCCACCCCATATCTGTAATCATTAATTTTGAACTGAATTTAATTCCAGACAGTTGTGATCTTCCTTGGAAACCCCAGTGAGGAAGTCACATAGAAACATAGAAATTAGGTGCAGGAGTAGGCCATTCGGCCCTTCGAGACAACAACAGTCACGATTTGCGAAGAGATGTGTGTGTGGAATAACTTGGCCTGATTGATGCAGGGATATTTCATCACATGAGTGAGTGAGTGAGTGAGTGAGTGAGTGGGGGAAAGGGGGGGAGGGAGGGAGGATGGGAGACGGAGGTGGGGATAGGGGGTTGTGTTGGGGTTAGTGGAGGAACTACACCTGGTTTTGAAGGTACTTTGTGGGAGCGTGAAGTGAAGACATTGCGTCTGGTTCTCGGGCTGCGACTGGATCGATGTTCGGGAGGATAGTGTGGACAACCGTGTCAAAGGCTGCAGAGGCTGAGCGGGATGAGGAGGGAGAGTTCAACTCTGCTACAAGTTCACAGGATGCCATTTCTGACTTTGATAAGGACCGTGTCGGTGCAGGAGAAGGAGAGGGAGTTGATGGGATGGGCTCAGAAATGGAGGTCCAGCAAGGATGGGGTGGATTTGTGAAGGAGCAACACATTCAGGGAAGTGGAATGGAGGTCCAGCAAGGATGGTGTGGATTTGTGAGGCAGCAACACATACAGGGATGTGGAATGGAGGTCCAGCAAGGATGGTGTGGATTGGTGAGGCAGCAACACATACAGGGATGTGGAATGGAGGTCCAGCAAGGATGGTGTGGATTTGTGAGGAGGCAGCAACACATACAGGGATGTGGAATGGAGGTCCAGCAAGGATGGTGTGGATTTGTGAGAAAGCAACACATACAGGGATGTGGAATGGAGGTCCAGCAAGGATGGTGTGAGTTTGTGAAGCATCAACACATTCAGGGATGTGGAATGGAGGTCCAGCAAGGATGGTGTGGATTTGTGAGGCAGCAACACATTCAGGGATGTGGAGAGGAAAGTGAGATTGACAATACGGTGCGGGTTTACACGGACAATGATAATTAATGCAAGGTGATTGTGACCGGTGAAGAGAAAGTACTTACTCTGTGTGGAAACTGGTTGAAGCAGGAAAACAAAGAAACTGAACATCAAACCAGCTGGCAAACTGTTGCAGAGAGACCTCGGCCTCATTTTGTACATTCTCTGTTTGGAAACAAGGTGCAGTTTTAGACTAAGGATCAGTAGATTGGTAGTTGGCAAATGTTGTATTGAGTACAGCCAGTTTGAAACTCCTGACCCTGAGGCATTTTAGAATTGGCCGCACACAATTACACGGGGAAAATACATTCGCTTGGAGGACTCTGCTGCTGGAATATTGTCACTTCAGTAATCTGGGGTGTGACCACCATATTCAACTGCTATTGTCCCAAATCATTCATCTGTACTCCGCATTTTCTATGTTTGACTCAATTACCTCCGACCACTGGTAAAATGTCCTCAACTAAATCAGACCTCGCTAGTGAGTTAATGAACAGAGAAGGCAACACAATGGCAAGGGACATTCAATATTCTCAAACGGTCCCAAGATGTTGCCGGCGAAACAGGAACAAAAGTATTCAATTTAGATTGACTAGGAAACGGAGACGAGGAAACACTTTTTCTCACAGAGAGTTGTGAGTCTGTGGAATTCTCTGCCTCAGAGGGCGGTGGAGGCCGGTTCTCTGGATGCTTTCAAGAGAGAGCTAGGTAGGGCTCTTAAAGATAGTGGAGTCAGGGGATATGGGGAAAAGGCAGGAACGGGGAACTGATTGCGGATGATCAGCCATGATCACATTGAATGGCGGTGCTGGCTGCAAGGGCCGAATGGCCTCAACTCCTGCACCTGTTGTCTATTGTCTATTGACACCAGTAGGACAATGTCATATGCTGGTCATTTAGCTGTGGGAAATAAAGGAGACAAAACAAAATTAATAAAGTTTGTATGCCCTTGTCAAATCTAAAGTGGAACAAGCTGATTGAATGAGTGATAAATCACAACTTACAGGACATCCAACATTGTTCAGTTTGTGGATACCTGTTAAACCACTCTTTGACATGAAGTGAGACTGCAGTGAGGTCACCTACCTTGTGAGAAGAGACTGATGGTGAACGAGTACAGAGACTGAGTGACAAAGCTCCAAGCACGGCAACACACTGAGATTCACAGTCTCACACAGTTTCTTTGGAAGGGCAAACGCCCATCCTCTTTCTATCCAGCTCAGGATTCACACACCATTTGTGTTGATAATGTTTGCGTTAGATTAAAAATCATCTTGGAAAAGCTAATTTGGACAAAACAGATCGGGAATTTCCTGAGCTCACAAATACATTGGATAAGTTTAGACTTGGAACCTCCTTATATTAAATGCTATTAGTGGGTGGCAAATGTCTAAGATAATGGCAAACGAGGGAATCTGCTGTTTTGTAACGAAGGGAACATGGTCAATATTCACGCCTTGCAGCTGTGTTAGAGCTTTAGCTCAAGTTCAAGTTCAAGTGAGTTTATTGTCATGTGTCCCTGATAGGACAATGAAATTCTTGCTTTGCTTCAGCACAACAGAACATAGTAGGCATTGACAACAAAACAGATCAGTGTGTCCATCTACCATTATATGTCCATATACCATTATAGCAGTTTAAATCTATATCCAAATGTAGCACATCACGGTGGGTTTAGGGGGTTACAAATAAGGTACATTTAAGAATCAGGATCATACATTATTTTCAAACTTAGTACAATATTGAATGTAAATTTTCTCCCAAGCTTTTAATTTCATTAAAGGAGGAACCTGCAGCCAATATTTTCATTAGCATCCAAATAGTTCCTGCATCTTGCAGTGTTCTCCAAGTTCAACATCACAGAGTGCACCAAGACCTTCACAGCCTCTGTAAATAACCCACATAACCATCTTGCAGTGTTCTCCAAGTTCAACATCACAGAGTGCACCAAGACCTTCACAGCCTCTGTAAATAACCCACATAACCACCTTGCATTTCTCTAAAACAAATGTCACCATTTGAAGTGGTGATGATGTGTAAAATCATACTGAAGAATGTTTGATGGACGTGTGATCTTGAACGGTACTGGGGCACTAAATCATTTGCAAAGGAAATGCTGCAGTGAATAGCTAGTTGGCAAGTGTTGTATTGAGCACAGCCACTTTTAAAACCCTGGGCCAGGACCATTTGAGAATTAACCGCACACAATTACACGGGGAAGGACCATTCCTCTGTGGAATCTGCCACTGGAATATTATCACTGCTGTCATCTGGGATTTCACAACCACATTCAGTCGCTTTGCCTTGACTGAAACGACTCATCTGTACGTCGACAGTTTAATTCTTGACCCACTTCCTTCCTGCTTCTCGGTAGAATGGTTTTAACTCATTTGTACCTCACTAGTCAGTCAATTAATTGAGCGAGCGGGCAACAGAATGGCGAGGACGTTGAACATCCTCAATCAGTCCCAGAGGATTGCCGGAGAAATGGGACAAATAAAATCCACATGAGCAGCGATACATTAGATTGACCAGAAAGCCCAAATGGGTAAAATGGCAGATGCTGATAATTTAGATTCATTAAGTTTCTAGTGGAAATAATGGAGACAGAAATACATTGATAAAGTTTAGTGTTGGAAGGAACTGCAGATGCTGCTTTACACAGAATATAGACAAGTAACTGGGCGGGTGTAACTGGGCGGGAAAGGCAGCATCTCTGGAGAGAAGGAATGGGTGACGTTTCGGTTCAAAGAAGTCTGGGTCAGAAGAAGGGTCTCGACCCGAAACATTACCCATTCTTTCTCTCCAGATGCTGCCTGTCCCACTGAGTTACTCCAGCATTTTGTGTCTCTCTTCATTATTCATTACGTTTCTATGTCCTTGTAAAATCTAAAGCTGAACAGACTGGTACAGTCTAATAAATGGTTGTAGGAGTGGAATATCACACGTTAGAAATTATTGAACACACAGTTCCGTTTCTAGATCCCATTTAAACCACACCTTTACCTACGAATATCACACGTTAGAAATTTAAAACCTTACATCTAAATCTACAAGTTATCCCTGGAACTCTCTTGGTGCTAAGCCTAATAGTAAATCAACTCCCTGGGAAATGCGAGGACGATTAACAGGCAGATCCCAGCGCAGTGAGATTTGTGATGCGACTGGCTGGCCTGCTTTACCACCCCGGCATAGCGCCTCTTCAACCCCCTGCTCCTAGCAAGAAAGAGCCCTGGACAACTGCTAAAGGGAGGAATAACAACAAACCTCCTAAACAACAATGTGTACAACTGGAGAACAGATATGCTCCCCTGCTGCAGGATCCTGGATCCCCGTTTGACGACCTGGATAATTTTTCATTTGCTCACAACGGTGTAGGAGCTGAAAGTAACTCAGAAAGTAAAAGGCTACATAAAAAGCTAAAGACTGGGCCTGAGACTCTGATTGTGGGTGACTCTGCTGTTAAAGATATGTGAAGCTTTTGCAGTAAGAACACCAACGTTTTATGCTTCCCCAAGGACATGGTAACTGACATGAGAGAAAAAATCATGGATATCGTGACTGAGCACCCAACGGTGAAATACATCATATTGCACATAGGGTCAAATGATGTTGTGAAACAGCAGTCTGAAGTACTGAAGCAAGACTTTATTGATCTGCTAAACACAGTCAGCTGTCTGAACATTGAAGTGTCCATCAGTGGGCCACTGCCGCCCGTCGGAAAAGGAGTCGAGAAATTTTCAAGACTTTTGAGTCTTAACACATGGCTTTCAACTGCATGTGCCCTCCTTTCAGTTACTTTTATTGACAATTTCAACTTTTTCTGGGATTGCAGACATCTTTTTAAAGCAGATGGACTATGCCTAAACAGGCTGGGAATACAACTTCATGTCAAACCTATTTTATCTCCTGCGTCACCCATCTGTTCCCTCTGCCAAGGACAGGAGACAGGAGGAATCAAAACATGAAGACGCCAAAACAAAACTCTGTGAAAGAGATCAAAAGGGAACTGCAGATGCTGGAATATCGAAGGTACACAAAATTTCTGGGGAAACTCAGCGGGTGCAGCAGCATCTATGGAGCGAAGGAAATAGGCAACGTTTCGGGCCCGTCTGAAGAAGGGTTTCGGCCCGAAACGACGCCTATTTCCTTCGCTCCATAGATGCTGCTGCACCCGCTGAGTTTCCCCAGCAATTTTGTGTACCTTCTGTGAAAGAGAGCCTGTTCAGCCCCCGCCTGAAGAGAGCTTTGGCCATGACAGACATCAGCGCAGAGAGGAAGAGTCCCCACCTCCCACCTTACCAACAAATTCACCTCCCTCCCCTCCCCAAACCCCATCCAGGTCACCCTTACCCCCTCTTCCCCTCTCTTGGAGTTCACTGACCATATGAAACAGCTGGTCACTGCTGGAACCAAATTCCCACCCCGTCCTACTCCCAGGTTCCGTCCCCCCAAATGCCCCACTGCCCCATCTCCCACCATTGGCTCTAAGTCCTCATCGAGTTCTGGCAAAATCACCAAAGGAACGACTTGCACCACCCCCACCTCTGCAACGAGGGCAGAATCATTCTCTGTCTCCACAGCATGATAACAGTACAGCACATTCCGTTACTTGTGTACAAAATACAGCAAGCTCTAACTGATATGTGCTGGGCTCAGGCTACAGGACAGATTGCACTCATGACTTTTTCCAGGATATGTCGGGGCCCAACACGCTGGTAGCTTGCTCAGTTCCAGTCCTAATAAGTAAACAAAAAAGGCAAAACAAGACGCACTCAACTCATTCTGCTAATTTATCGAATTTAGCACCCATTCCTCATCAGCCACAGCCAGCAGATAATGATTTTAACACACTAACCCTAGCTTTATTAAATGTCAGGTCTTTGGCAGGAAAAACATTTTTAATCAATGATTTTATTATCAGGCACAATCTTGATTGTTTGTTCTTAACTGAAACCTGGTTAGATCAAAACAACAGTGCTGCTGTTCTTATTGAATCAACTCCTCCCAACATCAGTTTTATAAGTGAGGTCAGAGAGCATAAGAAAGGAGGAGGAGTGGCTGTTCTGTTTAATGATTCCCTCCAATGCAAACAGATATCTTATGGAAACTTAGCCTCCTTTGAATATGTGGCTGTTAAGTTGAACTCTTCTTCCCGAGTTATGTTCCTAAATGTCTACAGGCCACCTAAATACTGTGCAGCCTTTTTTGAGGAATTTTCTGAACTACTGTCTACAATCTGTATTGACTTTGACTGTGTAGTTATTGTTGGTGATTTTAACATTCATGTTGACAAACTCCATGACAAAGGGACTAAAGAATTGTATTGTGTCATTGATATCTATGGACTGAATCAGCATGTGACAGAGCCCACACACAACAAAGGTCACACTCTGGACTTAGTCATGTCCAAGGGTGTTAGCATTTCTAAGGTTGTTGTGATTGATGCTGCCCTCTCTGATCATTCCTGTGTTTTCTTTGAGAGTGCTATCTCTGTGCAGACTAATGTTCAAAGAAAAGTAATCACAAAACGGTACATAACAGAAAACACCTGTGGAACATTTATTCAGGCTTTCTCCTCCACGCCCACTCTCCCTTGGGTCTCAGTAAATGAGCTTGTCGATAATTTCAATGTGAAAATTACAAATATTATTGATGCCATTGCACCCACTAAGGTGAAAGTGGTCTCTGGCAAAAAGAAGTCTCCATGGAGAAACGCCACGTTGGTAAAAATTGAAAAAAGAGAGTGTCGGAAAGTTGAACGTAGGTGGCGGAAAACAAATCTCCAGGTTCACTATTACATTTATAAAGAAAGACTTCGCATCTACAACTTGGAACTGAGAAATGCAAGGCAATCCTTCTTCTCTGACATAATTGCCAAAAACAATAATAATGCACGGGCCTTGTTTACTACTGTCGACAGGCTAACAAACCCTCCTGTGTCAGTAGCCCCTGAACTGCTTTCCACAAGGGCCTGTAATGAATTTGCCTCCTTCTTCACCGACAAAATTCAGCAAATGATGCAAGCATTCAGTGCCTCCACATCAGGTGCAGGACATGTGTTGTCCATGTGTCCACATAATCAATTCAAATACCATGACACAATTTTATGTTATTAATCATAAAACCTTGGAGGACATTATACAACATTTGAAATCCTCCTCCTGCTGCCTCGATATTCTACCAACAGGCCTTTTCAAAGGTGTATCAAACTGCATGACCTCAGACCTTCTACAGATTGTAAACACGCCCCTTCTCTCAGGTGTCTTCCCACAGGCCCTGAAAACTGCTGTTATCAAACCTCTCTTAAAAAAGAACAACTTAGACACTTCACTACTGAACAATTATAGACCAATATCAAACCTCACATTTCTCAGTAAAATCATTGACAAAGCTGTTTTTAAGCAGCTGAACAATTTCATGTTAATGGACAGCTGTTTTGATGTCTTCCAGTCAGGATTTAGACCACACCACAGCACCGAGACGGCTCTTGTTAAGGTCTTCAATGACATTCGCTTAAACACAGACAATGGCAAAATGTCAGTCTTAGTATTACTAGATCTCAGTGCTGCATTCGACACAGTCGATCACAACATATTACTAGACCGTCTGGAAAACTGGGTGGGACTTTCGGGCACAGCATTAAAATGGTTTGAATCCTACTTGAAGGATAGGGACTACTTTGTGTCTATAGGTAATTACACATCTGAGCGTGCAAACATTACATGTGGAGTTCCCCAGGGCTCCATTCTGGGGCCTCTTCTGTTTAACATCTACATGCTTCCACTGGCTCAGATCATGAAAAACATCAAAATATGTTACCATAGTTACGCAGACGACACACAAATCTATATAACAATATCACCAGGAGACTATAGTCCAATACAAGCACTGAGTAGATGCATTGAGCAAATCAACGATTGGATGAACCAGAATTTTCTCCAATTAAACAAAGAAAAAACTGAAATAATTGTTTTTGGAGCCAAGGAAGAACGATTAAAAGTTAGCACCCAGCTTCAAATGGTAATGCTAAAAACAACAAACCAAGCCAGAAACTTAGGAGTAGTCATGGACTCAGACCTGAACTTCAACAGCCACATAAAAACAGTAACAAAGTCAGACTACTATCACCTAAAGAATATATCAAGGATTAAAGGACTTATGTCTCAGCAGGATTTGGAAAAACTTGTCCATGCATTTATCTTCAGCAGGCTCGACTACTGTAACAGTGTCTTTACAGGTCTCCCTAAAAAGTCGATCAGACAGCTGCAGTTAATTCAGAACGCTGCTGCTCGAGTCCTCACTAAGACCAAAAAAGTAGATGACATTACTCCAGTTCTGAGGTCTTTACACTGGCTTCCTGTCTGTCAAAGAATTGATTTCAAAATACTACTGTTGATTTACAAAGCACTGAATGGTTTAGGGCCAAAATACATTTCTGATCTTCTGCTTAGCTACGAACCACCCAGACCTCTCAGATCGTCTGGGACAGGTCTGCTCTGTGTCCCCAGAGTCAGAACTAAACATGGAGAGGCAGCATTTAGTTTTTATGCACCACATATCTGGAACAAACTCCCAGAAAACTGTAGGTCTGCTGCAACTCTCAGCTCTTTTAAATCTAGACTGAAGACTTTTCTGTTTGCCGCTGCCTTTCAGTAAACAATACAATTGATTTATTACCTATACTGCACTGCAACATCTATTCCTGGTTTTATTCTATTTTCAATATTTTATTTGATTGCTTTTAATTTTGTAATTATTTTATCTGAATAATCTAATAATCGTTTTACATCTAAATGTCATTTTATATGTGTTTCTTTCCAATGCTTTTAATGTTTTATGTAAAGCACTTTGAATTACCTTGTTGTTGAAATGTGCTTTTAGCTCTGTTTTTTAAACTTTTAATATATCTTCTGTTTTCTTTTTCTCTTTTTCTTTTTCTATGGCTTGCTTCTTAACTCTTTTTCGAACTTTTCGTGTCTAAGGGTCTCTTTTGATCACTCTTTCACACACGTACTATCCTATTTAACTCTCTTTACTTTTCTGCTTTTCAAAGTTTAAAATATAAAGTGGTACAGGAAATGTATTATGTTGTTTTTGGCTTATATTATTGTAATGTACACTACTAATAAATAAAATTATATTTAAAAAAAAAATAAATACATAAAATAAATTATTGAACACAGAGTTCCGTTTCTAGATCCCATTTAAACCAACCTTTACCTGAAGTGAACCTGTAGTAAAGTGGCCTACCTTGTGGGAAGAGACTGATGGTGAACGAGTCCAGAGACTGGGCAGCAAAGCTCCAAGCACGGTGACACACTGACTTCCCCAGTCTCACGCTGTGTCTTATGAAACTACAGGACCTTCCTCTTCCTCTTCTACTCAGGGTTCAGACATCACTTCTGTTGAAAGTGTTTGTGTCAGTGTAAAACACATCTTGTCAAACCTTATTCGGCAAAGGAAAATGGGAATTTACTGAGCTCAAACATGCATTGGATGAGTTGAGACATGGAACCTCATCTTTCTAAATGGGAAGGGGGAAAAGGGGAAGTACAACGGGATCTGGGGGTCCTTGTTCATCAGTCTATGAAAGTAAGCATGCAGGTACAGCAGGCAGTGAAGAAAGCCAATTGGCTTTAATAACAAGAGGATTCGAATATAGGAGCAAAGAGGTCCTTCTGCAGTTGTACAGGGCCCTGGTGAGACCACACCTGCAGTATTGTGTGCAGTTTTGGTCCCCTAATTTGAGGAAGAACATTCTTGCTATTGAGGGAGCCCAGCGTAGGTTCACCAGGTTAATTCCCGGGATGGCGGGACTGTCATATGCTGAGAGAATGAAGCAGCTGGACTTGTACACTCTGGAGTTTAGAAGGATGAGAGGGTTTCTCATTGAAACATATAAGATTGTTAAGTATTTGGACACGCTAGAGGCAGGAAATATGTTTCCAATGTTTGGGGTGTCCAGAACCAGGGACCACAGTTTAAGAATAAGGAGTCGGACATTTAGAACAGAGACCAGGAAACACTTTTTCTCACAGAGAGTGGGAAGTCTGTGGAATTCTATGCCTCAGAGGGCGGTGGAGGCAGGTTCTCTGAATGCTTTCAAGAGAGAGCTAGATAGGGCTCTTAAAGATAGCCGAGTCAGGGAATATGGGGAGAAGGCAGGAACGGGGTACTGATTGGGGATGATCAGCCATGATCACATTGAATGGCGGTGCTGGCTGGAAGGGCCGAATGGCCTCTACTCCTGCACCTGTTGTCTATTGTCTAAAGGTTATTGCAGGATAACAAATGTCAAGGGCATTGGGGAATGAGAGTATCTATTGTTGTGTAATGATGAGTATGTGTCAATCTTCTTGTATCTGTAGTGATGTTCTGATTGAGTTTAGTTTTGAGACACAACATGGAAACTTGCCCTTCAGCCCTCTGTCCGTGCCGACCACTGATCACCCGTTCACACTCGTTCTGTTCTCTCACTTTCCCATCCGCTCCCTACACACTACTGGCAATTTATGGAGGTCCAGTAACCCTACATCCCCACTAATTCGTGGCCACAGGGAGCGTGCTATCTCCACCCAGAGAGCACCCGAGGTAGGTCAGGATTGAACCCTGGTCGCTGGCACTGTGAGGCAGCAGCTCTAACATCTGTGTCACTGTGATTTGGGTAGTTTGGCTGTTTAAAACTATGTGAGTTTTGGGTTGAGGAGAACACAAACCAGTAGATGTGAGAATAAAATGCTGAATTTACTCAGTTATTCCAATATTGAGTGTAATTATCTCCTGAGTTTCACACAAGGTAAACCCACCAGTCACCAGCCTCATCATCATCCAATTTCTTCTGCAACTTTCAATTTTCTCCAAATCAAACGGCACAGTTTGCACCAAGACCTTCACAACCTCTGGGAATAAATCACGTCCCTTCCAGTTCAATTCAGTTTAGTTCAGTGTCACGTTCGTGAGGTAAAGAGAAAAGCTTTTGCAGAATGCTAACCAGCCTGGAGAAAGACAAGTATAATACATGCTATTCACAACTGAAGTTAGAATAGTTTCCAGTAACACATATTCAAACAGATGACTGTGTGATGTTTGAAATGTCTATGATAATGGCAAATGACAGAATCTGTTGTTTTGTAATAAATGGAACGGTGAATATTCTTGCCTGTTCATGCTGTAGTTGGTCCGATAGTTCAAACTAATATTCATTGCATCAGATCATGGTGGAGGTTGGACTTAGGAGGTCACCAATCAGCAGCATATGATCATCAAACTACTACAATTTGTCAAAGTAAGTCCAATATTGAGAGCAAATTTCTCCTCAGTTCTGAATTTCACTCAAGGTAGAACCTCCAGCAAACATTTTCACAATCACTAGTTTTCCCCTCTGTCATTTGGTGTTCTCCAAACCCAACCTCACAGAGTTGCACCAAGATCTTCACAGCCTAGAGATGTAGACACGAGAGATACATTGTGTTCCAGGTGTACACTGGCCCTATCCCCGAACTCTATCCCCATATCTAAACACATCCATCAGTGGTGGAATAAGGATGGTCGCATCCTCATGGGTTAAAACTGGAAGCCTACACACTGAGGCCCACATCCTAAAACATAGGTTTATCAGCAAAACATCTGGAGGGAATCACAACGTGCAGCTCATCATCAGCTCAGGAGTTAGTATCGTCCTCATTGTGACAAGAAATCTAATCAGGCTCCTTCCTTAATCCGGGTTAACAACTCATTTCCCCCATATTGTGTCAATTCTGCAGAGAAATACAATTCATTTGTATTGCTGCTCAGCCTCTGTTTTAGATATTTTTCCACAGTTCCTGAATTTTTCTCTTCGTAATTCATTTCATCTCCCCCTCCACCCCACACTGTCCGTCACTCTCACATTCTAAACATAGAAACATAGAAACACAGACAATAGGTGCAGGAGTAGGGGCCATTCGGCCCTTCGAGCCTGCACCATTCGCCGTTCAATATGATCATGGCTGATCATCCAACTCAGTATCCTGTACCTGCCTTCTCTCCATACCCCCTGATCCCTTTAGCCACAAGGGCCACTTCTAACTCCCTCTTAAATATAGCCAATGAACTGTGGCCTCAACTACCTTCTGTGGCAGAGAATTCCACAGATTCACCACCCTCTGTGTGTGAAAAAAAATGTTTTTCTCATCTCGGTCCTAAAAGATTTCCCTCTTATCCTTAAACTGTGACCCCTTGTTCTGGACTTCCCCAACATCGGGAATAATCTTCCTTCATCTAGCCTGTCCAACACCTTAAGAATTTTGTAAGTTTCTATAAGATCCCACCTCAATCTTCTAAATTCTAGCGAGTACAAGCCGAGTTTATCCAGTCTTTCTTCATATGTAAGTCCTGCCATCCCAGGAATCAGTCTGGTGAACCTTCTCTGTACTCCCTCAACTCCCTCCAGGGCCTAACACAGATCCTTCCTCTTTTACGCTGACGTTATCTCTCTTTACCCTTTACATTTAAAAGTAATTCCGTATAATTCTAATTATATAATTTTTTTAAATACATGAGAACAGAACATGGGGCATGTGTGTTGAGGATGCATTTATTATAAGGATAGTAACTAACTATTGTATTGTTGGTGTCTTGACCAAAAAGCGTAATTTAAAATTATTTTTGCTACTTCCCACTGATTAAAAAATAAAATAATGGTTTTTCTCTCTAGTAAATACTGCTCTTTATTCATTCCAGATAAAAAACAGGAAGTGAAACAACCCACAGGTCAGAATAAACGAATCATTGTGGTTAAATTGCAACAGCTCTTCCTGCAGCCTTGACCATTGCTCTGAATTTTACATCATATCCTGAATCATTCAGATCAATGGTCAAAGCTGCAGGAAGAGCTGTTGCAATTTAACGACAATGATTCGTCTATTCTCAGCTCTGGGCTGTTCCACTTCCTGTTTTATATCTGACTAAATTTCACAATGTGTAAATAAACATCAGAATTGTGAAGGACAAAGACAACATCAAACTATCCCAAAACCTATTGAAACATGCAAGAGAATCAGGGGTGAATTATTTGTCACTTTGAGCCTGTTCAATCATTCAAAACATTCTCATATTCCAATTCTCTCCCGATAAATTTTGATGCATTTTATGTCAAATAAATCTATCCCCAACTTAACAAGATTCAGTGACCTGCCATCTACCATTTTCTGTGGGGTGAATTTCAATGGCTCACCATATTCACAATGTAGAAATCTCAGCCCTAAATGTTTCACCCCTTATCTTGAGTCCAAAAACCCCTTGTTCCAGATCCCACAGTCACTGGAAATATCTTTATGTATCGAGTCTGTCTAGCTCTGCTTTGAATGTTGTTTAATTTAGAGAGGTCATGTTTAAGTCATCCAGACTCCAGTGACTACTGGCTCAGTCAGCTCCTCCTCTCCTTACACATTAGTTCTGCCATTCCAGGAATCCGTCTGGTCAGCCTTGGCTGCATTACATGTGTGGCACAAAGACATGTTTGGAGAGACATGGGCCAGGGACAGCCAATTGTGATGGGGTCAGTTGGACATCTTGGTCAGCATGTGTGTGTTGGGTTGATGTGTCTATTTCCATGCTCTACAGCTCTATGACTCTCTGCTGCATCTGTGTATATTTGACAAGTAACTCAACTGACTGACATCACCTGGAAACCTCTTTGCATCCTCTTTGCTTCTCCTATTTACTCTCAGTTTCATGTCATCAAACTTAGACACATTCAATTTGTTTCCTTGTCAATACCATTGATGAACATTGAAAATAACAGACTCAAGAACTGGCTTGATGCTGGATCATTCATCACCACCTGCCACCCTAACAAAGTCTCCTCTCTGTTTCCTGTCTGCCAAATTATTTTCAATTCATGCCTGTTTAATATTGCCTAATCCACATGTTTAAACATTCAAAGACCTTCTGAAAATTGGACACATCGACTTGTTCTCCCTGAAACAAACAAAAACAATCTGCTGGAGGGACTCAGTGGGTCAGGCAGCATCTGTCGAGGTAAATGTACAGATGACCCTGTGTATCGTGACCCTTCTTCAGTTGCGAATGGTCATCTGTCCATTTACTTCCACAGATGATTCCTGATCCACAAATTCCCTCCAGCAGTTTGCTCTTTGCTGGTGTTTCCAGAATCTACAAACTCTTGTGTCTCCACATCTTCTCCCTTATCTATTCTACACGGTACATCACCATCATCTACAATAGATTATTTGCCATCATTTCACTTACATACATTCAAAAATACATTGTCTTATCGCATAAATTATTTTAAATATCCAAACACTGTTTTGGAACCTGGAAACACCAAACCAGGTTGGAGATTGAAATATGTTTTAATGAATAAAGAGCAGCATTTACTAGAGGGAAACACCATTATTTTATTTTTTAATCAGTGGGAAGAAGCAACAATAAATTTAAAAATTACGCTTTTTGGTCAAGACACCAACAATACAATAGTTAGTTACTATCCTTATAATAAATATTATCCTCAACACACATGCCCCATGTTCTGTTCTCATGTATTTAAAAAAATTACATAAATAGAATTATACGGAATTACTTTTAAATGTAAAGGGTAAAGAGAGATAACGTCAGCGTAAAAGAGGAAGGATCTGTGTAAAAGAGGAAGGACCTGGAGGGCGTTGAGGGAGTACAGAGAAGGTTCACCAGACTGATTCCTGGGATGGCAGGACTTACATATGAAGAAAGACTGGATAGACTCGGCTTGTACTCGCTAGAATTTAGAAGATTGAGGGGGGATTTTATAGAAACTTACAAAATTCTTAAGGGGTTGGACAGGCTAGATGCAGGAAGATTGTTCCCGATGTTGGGGAAATCCAGAACCAGGGGCCACACACAGTTTAAGGATAAGGGGGAAGTATTTTAGGACCGAGATGAGAAAAACATTTGTTTTCACACAGAGAGTGGTGAATCTCTGAAACTCTCTGCCAGAGAAGGCAGTTGAGGTCAGTTCATTGGCTATATTTAAGAGGGAGTTAGATGTGGCCCTTGTGGCTAAAGGGATCAGGGGGTATGGAGAGAAGGCAGGTACAGGATACTGAGTTGGATGATCAGCCATGATCATATTGAATGGCGAATGGTGCAGGCTCGAAGGGCCGAATGGCCTCTACTCCTGCACCTGTTGCCTATGTTTCTATGTTTAGAATGTGAGAGTGACGGACAGTGTGGGGTGGACGGGGAGATGAGATGAATTACGAAGAGAAAGATTCAGGAACTGGGGAAAAATATCTAAAACAGAGGCTGAGCAGCAATAAAAATGAATTGTATTTCTCTGCAGAATTCACACAATATGGGGGAATTGAGTTGTTAACCCGGATTAAGGAAGGAGCCTGATTAGATTTCTTGTCACAATGAGGACGACACTAACTCCTGAGCTGATGATGAGCTGCACGTTGTGATTCCCTCCAGATGTTTTGCTGATAAATCTATGTTTTTGGATTTGGGCCTCAGTGTTTAGGCTTCCATTTTTAACCCATGAGGATGTGACCATCCTTATTCCACCACTGATGGATGTGTTTAGTTAATGATGTAAATGATAGGAGTAGGCCCCACAAATAACGAAGGACCAGCAATGTATTTCCAAGTTATGATGGTGACTAACTGGGTCAATTTGTGCCACTCCACTAACATGACCAAACGTTCTGGGTATGGATTGTGTTTGCATATTGTGGATATATTTTCTAGCATCGATGTAGTCATCAATGTAATGGGGATAGAGTTCAGGGATAGGGCCAGTGTACACCTGGAACACAATGTATCTCTCGTGTCTATATCTCTAGGCTGTGAAGATCTTGGTGCAACTCTGTGAGGTTGTGCTTGGAGAACACCAAATGATAGAGGGAAAAACTAATGATTGTGAAAATGTTTGCTGGAGGTTCTACCTTGAATGAAATTCAGAACTGAGGAGAAATTTGCTCTCAATATTGGACTTACTTTGTAAAATTGTAGTAGTTTGATGATCATATGCTGCTGATTGGTGACCTCCTAAGTCCAACCTCCACCATGATCTGATGCAATGAATATTAGTTTGATCTATCGGACCAACTACAGCATGACCAGGCAAGAATATCGACCGTTCCATTTATTACAAAACAACAGATTCTGTAATTTGTCATTATCATAGACATTTCAAACATCACACAGACATCTGCTTGAATATGTGTTACTGGAAACTATTCTAACTTCAGTTGTGAATAGCATTAATTATACTTGTCTTTCTCCAGGCTGGTTAGTATTCTGCAAAAGCTTTTCTCTTTACCTCACGAACGTGACACTGAACTAAACTGAATTGAACTGGTAGGGACGTGATTTATTCCCAGAGGTTGTGAAGGTCTTGGTGCAAACCCCGTTCCTGCCTTCTCACCATATCCCCTGACTCCGCTATCTTTAAGAGCCCTATCTAGCTCTCTCTTGAAAGCATACAGAGAACCGGCCTCCACCGACCTCGGAGGCAGAGAATTCCACAGACTCACCACTCTCTGTGAGAAAAGGTGTTTCCTGGTCTCTCTTGTAAATGGCTTACCCCTTATTCTTAAACTGTGGCCCCTGATTCTGGACTCCCCCAACTTCGGGAACATATTTCCTGACTCTAGCGTGTACACGCCCTTAACAATCTTATATGTTTCTATGAGATGCCCTCTCATCCTTCTAAACTCCAGAGTGTACAAGCCCAGCCGCTCCATTCTCTCAGCATATGACAGTCCCGCCATCCCGGGAATTAACCTGGTGAACCTACGCTGCACTCCCTCAATAGCAAGAATGTCCTTCCTCAAATTAGGAGACCAAAACTGCACACAATACTCCAGGTGTGGTCTCACCAGGGCTCTGTACAACTGCAGAAGGACCTCTTTGCTCCTATATTCGATTCCTCTTGTTATAAAGGCCAATTGGCTTTCTTCACTGCCTGCTGTACCTGCATGATTTCTTTCATAGACTGATGAACAAGGACCCCCAGATCCCATTGTACTTCCCCTTTTCCCCCTTCCCATTTAGAAAGATGAGGTTCCATGTGTCAACGCATCCAATGCATGTTTGAGCTCAGTAAATTCCCATTTTGCTTTGCCGAATAAGGTTTGACAAGATGGGTTTTACACTGACACAAACACTTTCAACAGAAGTGATGTCTGAACCCTGAGCAGGAGAGGAAGAGGAAGGTCCTGTAGTTTCATAAGACACAGCGTGAGACTGGGGAAGTCAGTGTGTCACCGTGCTTGGAGCTTTGCTGCCCAGTCTCTGGACTCGTTCACCATCAGTCTCTTCCCACAAGGTAGGCGACCTTACTACAAGTTCACTTCGGGTAAAGGTGAGGTTTAAATGGGATCTAGAAACGGAACTCTGTGTTCAATAATTTCTAATGTGTGATATTCCACTCCTACAACCATTTATTAGACTGTACCAGTCTGTTCTGCTTTAGATTTTACCAGGACATAGAAACGTAATGAATAATGAAGAGAGACACAAAATGCTGGAGTAACTCAGCGGGACAGGCAGCATCTGGAGAGAAAGCATGGGTGATGTTTCGGGTCGAGAGCCTTCTTCAGATCCAGACTTCTTTGACCCGAAACGTCACCCATTCCTTCTCTCCAGAGATGCTGCCTGTCCCACCCAGTTACTCCCGGCCAGTTACTTGTCTATATTCGGTATAAAGCAGCATCTGCAGTTCCTTCCAACATGAAACTTTATCAATGTATTTCTGTCTCCATTATTTCCACTAGAATCTTAATGAAGCTAAATGATCAGCATCTGCCATTTTACCCATTTGGGCTTTCTGGTCAATCTAATGTATCCATACTCATGTGGATTTTATTTTTCCCATTTCTCCGGCAATCCTCTGGGACTGATTGAGGATGTTCAACGTCCTCGCCATTCTGTTGCCCGCTCGCTCAATTAATTGACTGACTAGTGAGGTACAAATGAGTTAAAACCATTCTACCGAGAAGCAGGAAGGAAGTGGGTCAAGAATGAAACTGTCGGCGTACAGATGAGTCGTTTCAGTCAAGGCAAAGCGACTGAATGTGGTTGTGAAATCCCAGATGACAGCAGTGATAATATTCCAGTGGCAGATTCCACAGAGGAATGGTCCTTCCCCGTGTAATTGTGTGCGGTTAATTCTCAAATGGTCCTGGCCCAGGGTTTTCAAAGTGGCTGTGTTCAATACAACACTTGCCCACTAGCTATTCACTGCAGCATTTCCTTTGCAAATTATTTAGTGGCCCTGTTCCGTTCAAGATCACACGTCCATCAAACATTCTTCAGTATGATTTTACACAGCATCACCACTTCAAATGGTGACATTTGTTTTAGAGAAATGCAAGGTGGTTATGTGGGTTATTTACAGAGGCTGTGAAGGTCTTGGTGCACTCTGTGATGTTGAACTTGGAGAACACTGCAAGATGCAGGAACTATTTGGATGCTAAAGAAAATATTGGCTGCAGGTTCCTCCTTGAATTAAATTAAACGCTCGGGAGAAAATTTGTATTCAATATTGTACTAAGTTTGAAAATAATGTATGATCCTGATTCTCAAATGTACCTCATTTGTAACCCCCTAAACCCACCGTGATCTGATACATTTGGATATAGATTTAAACTGCTATAATGGTATATGGACATATAATGGTATATGGACACACTGATCTGTTTTGTTGTCAATGCCTATTATGTTCTGTTGTGCTGAAGCAAAGCAAGAATTTCATTGTCCTATCAGGGACACATGACAATAAACTCACTTGAACTTGAAGTTGAGCTAAAGCTCTAACGCAGCTGCAAGGCGTGAATATTGAATATTGACCATGTTCAATATTGAGGTACCAAGGTCTAAGCGGAAGCTCAGAGGGGATAGAGCCTTTTCTGTTGCTGCTCCGGCTCTCTGGAACACCTTGTCGCTGCACATCAGACAGGCCCCCTCACTGTCCATCTTCAAATCCTCCCTAAAAACATATTTTTATTCTTTGGCTTTCGACACTGGCTGAGGCATTGCTCCTGTTTTGAGTGCTTTTAATGTCTTTTAATTTTTAGTGTGTTTTTTATAGTCCTTCGTTTTACGGTTTTTAATGGTTTTTAATTGTTTGTAATAGCTTTTTGTTCATGAGTTCTCATGTACAGCACGTTGTGGCAACTGCAGTTGTTTAAAGTGCTTTATAAATAAAGTTATAATTATAATAATAATTATTATTATGTTCCCTTCGTTACAAAACAGCAGATTCCCTCGTTTGCCATTATCTTAGACATTTGCCACCCACTAATAGCATTTAATATAAGGAGGTTCCAAGTCTAAACTTATCCAATGTATTTGTGACCTCAGGAAATTCCCCATTTGGTTTGTCCAATTAGCTTTTACAAGATGATTTTTAATCTGACACAAACATTGTCAACACAAATGGTGTGTGAATCCTGAGCTGGATAGAAAGAGGAAAGATGTTTGCCCTTCCAAAGAAACTGTGTGAGACTGTGAATCTCAGTGTGTCGCCGTGCTTGGAGCTTTGTCACTCAGTCTCTGTACTCGTTCACCATCAGTCTCTTCTCACAAGGTAGGTGACCTCACTGCAGTCTCACTTCATGTCAAAGAGTGGTTTAACAGGTATCCACAAACTGAACAATGTTGGATGTCCTGTAAACTGTGATTTATCACTCATTCAATCAGCTTGTTCCACTTTAGATTTGACAAGGGCATACAAACTTTATTAATTTCGTTTTGTCTCCTATATTTCCCACAGCTAAATGACCAACATATGCCATTTTCCTACTGGTGTCAATAGACAATAGACAACGGGTGCAGGAGTAGAGGCCATTCGGCCCTTCCAGCCAGCACCGCCATTCAATGTGATCATGGCTGATCATCCCCAATCAGTTCCCCGTTCCTGCCTTCTCCCCATATCCCCTGACTCCACTATCTTTAAGAGCCCTATCTAGCCCTCTCATGAAAGCATCCAGAGAACCTGCCTCCACAGCCCTCTGAGGCAGAGAATTCCACAGACTCACAACTCTCTGTGAGAAAAAGTGTTTCCTCGTCTCCGTTTCCTAGTCAATCTAAATTGAATACTTTTGTTCCCGTTTCGCCGGCAACATCCTGGGACCGTTTGAGAATGTTGAATGTCCCTTGCCATTGTGTTGCCTTCTCTGTTCATTAACTCACTAGCGAGGTCTGATTTAGTTTAGGACATTTTACCAGTGGTCGGAGGTAATTGAGTCAAACATAGAAAAGGCGGAGTACAGATGAATGATTTGGGACAATAGCGGTTGAATATGGTGGTGAAATCCCAGATTACTGAAGTGACAATATTCCAGCAGCAGACTCTACCAAGTGAATGTATTTTCCCCGTGTAATTGTGTGCGGCCAATTCTAAAATGCCCCAGGGTCAGGAGTTTCAAACTGGCTGTACTCAATACAACATTTGCCAACTACCAATTTACTGATCCTAGTCTAAAACTGAACCTTATTTCCAAACAGAGAATGTACAAAATGAGGTCGAGGTTTCTCTGCAACAGTTTGCCAGCTGGTTTGATGTTCTGTTTCTTTGTTTTCCTGCTTCAACCAGTTTCCACACAGAGTAAGTACTTTCTCTTCACCGGTCACAATCACCTTGCATTAATTATAATTGTCCGTGTAAACCCGCACCCTATTGTCAATCTCACTTTCCTCTCCACATCCCTGAATGTGTTGCTGCCTCACAAAACCACCCCATCCTTGCTGGACCTCCATTCCACATCCCTGAATGTGTTGCTGCTTCACAAATCCATTCCATCCTTGCTGGACCTCCATTCCACATCCCTGTATGTGTTGCTGCTTCACAAAACCACCCCATCCTTGCTGGACCTCCATTCCACATCCCTGTATGTGTTGCAGCCTCACAAATCCACCCCATCCTTGCTGGACCTCCATTCCACATCCCTGTATGCGTTGCTGCTTCACAAAACCACCCCATCCTTGCTGGACCTCCATTCCACATCCCTGAATGTGTTGCTGCCTCACACATCCACACCATCCTTGCTGGACCTCCATTCCACATCCCTGTATGTGTTGCTGCCTCACAAATCCACACCATCCTTGCTGGACCTCCATTCCACATCCCTGAATGTGTTGCTGCCTCACAAATCCACCCATCCTTGCTGGACCTCCATTCCACATCCCTGTATGTGTTGCTGCTTCACAAATCCACACCATCCTTGCTGGACCTCCATTCCACATCCCTGTATGTGTTGCTGGCTCACAAATCCACACCATCCTTGCTGGACCTCCATTTCTGAGCCCATCCCATCAACTCCCTCTCCTTCTCCTGCACCGACACGGTCCTTATCAAAGTCAGAAATGGCCTCCTGTGAACTTGTAGCAGAGTTAAACTCTCCCTCCTCATCCCGCTCAGCCTCTGCAGCCTTTGACACGGTTGTCCACACTATCCTCCCCAACATCTCCTCACCACAGTCCATGTGGGTGGTTCTGCCCTCGATTAACGATCCAGTCACAGCCCGAGAACCAGACGCAATGTCTTCACTTCACGCTCCCACAAAGTCCCTTCAAAACCAGGTGTAGTTCCTACCACTAACCCCAACACAACCCCCTATCCCCACCTCCGTCTCCCTCCCTCCTACTCACTCACTCACTCACTCACTCACTCACTCACTCACTCACTCACTCACTCACTCACTCACTCACTCACTCACTCACTCACTCACTCACTCACTCACTCACTCACTCACTCACTCACTCACTCACTCATGTGATGAAATATCCCTGCATCAATCAGGCCAGGTTATTCCACACACACATCTCTTCACAAACCGTGACTTCCTCGCTGGGGTTTCCAAGGAAGATCACAACTGTCTGGAATTAAATTCAGTTCAAAATTAATGATTACAGATATGGGGTGGGTGGGGAAAATGTGTTTTAAATGTTAATTCTTCATTGTTCGTATTCGCAACAGAAAACAGAAATCGAATGTATTTCTTGGATGATGGAGACGACATTGTGTTAAACGGAACGGACAATGCTGAGAAAGACACTGTTGTTGTCTGGGAATGGAAACCACACTCAGGGAAGGAAATCAGATTATTGACGACTTTTAGAAGAACGGAGAACTATTGGATCAAACAGAAGGCCGTTGGCAACTTGTACCCGGGGATGTATGTGAATCCCTATACCCTTGATCTAACAATTTATAAAGCCACATTCAAATGGGCGGGAATTTTCACTTTGACTCAAACAGAACCGATAACGCAAATCCTGAAACAATATGAAATATTTGTGATGAAAGGTGAGTGGGTGCGATATGGATCAATAATGTTGAATTAATCTCTGTAAATATTGTCACCTATAATGAATGATGAGAGATGGCGGGAATTGTGAGACTTCTTCCACCCGGTGAAAAGTCAAACAACTGGGGAAGTGATTTTGTTCATTGATTCTGTAATGATCAGCAGGGATGGGTGATAATAGTTTGATGACTTCACTGGGAACAGCAAATCAATGAATCTAGCCACAGCGAATACCATGGTCTTCTTGCCGGCACACGGTAAGGTGATCGCGGCAAACAAGGCGGTATGGAACCAATGTGTCCGTGTAGTGGTCCCGGGGTGACACTGCTACTTAATGTTACCCTGTGACCAGGTGGATGGAAGTCCATCCATCACCTGTGGAACATGGGCTCTGTCATAGAGTTCACCTCTTGAGACCAATCAGATACACCTAGAAGGAGTGGAAACAGATGCATATTCAACAGTTTGTGAATATTTGAAACAGAGCATGTGTAAATACAACAACGCCTGTATGCTGCCTCAAAAAGGCTGGCAACATCATCAAGGACCCACACCACCCTGGCCACACACTCATCTCTCCGCTGCCTTCATGTAGAAGGTACAGGAGCCTGAAATCTGCAACATCCAGGTTCAGCAAACAGCATCTTCCCCACAGCCATCAGACTATTAAACACAACTTCAAACAAACTCTGAACTATAACAGCTTATTGCACTATCTGTTTATTTATGTGTATATATAAATATTCTATGGTATATGGACACACTGATCTGTTCTGTATTGATGCCTACAATATTCTGTTGTGCTGCAGCAAGCAAGAATGTCATTGTCCTATCTGGGACTTGACTTGTACAAACCACTACTCACTCTGAATCTCATTGATCTGTTTTTCACAGTTGAGGCAAGTCCACAGAGGGCTCTGCTGGGCAGTGACGTCACACTCAGCTGCACCATCTCCAGACTCTCAGATACAGTCAGTCTTCACTGGAGACCCATGGACTCATCCCAGCAGAACAGGAGCAACACTGATCAGATCCGCCTGGATAACACGGTCTATCTGATGGTTCGACACGTTACAGTGGAGGATGGGAAGCTGTATGTGTGTGAAGTGCGGGAAAACGGAAACATTCTTCACACAAGTAACGGAGATTTTACTGTAAACAAGTGTAAGTGTTCACACCTCCCATTTGATATCAAGTAGACACTTGAATCACGGTGCTTCTTGTAATATTATATGTGCGCTCTGTGAAGAACTGTGGCGGTGACCAACTGCTCTCCAGTGTAACATGCTGCAATAATCAGGGAGAAGTTTCCAGAAAGTCTCTGTGTGGAGCAGCTGCCTGCTTGTCTCTGTGTGACAGACACACACACAGCACAGGAGGGAGATGTCTTTCTGTAACCATTGTTCAGTAAAGTATTTTGTCAGTTTATCTTGTCATCAATGCTCCAGTATCTGAGACTGAGATACTGATACAGGACTCATCTTGTCATCAATGCTCCTGTATCTGAGACTGAGATACAGATACAGGGCTTATCTTGCCATCAATGCCCCAGTATCTGAGACTGAGATACTGATACAGGACTCATCTTGTCATCAATGCTCCAGTATCTGAGACTGAGATACTGATACAGGGCTCATCTTGTCATCAATGCTCCAGTATCTGAGACTGAGATACAGGACTCATCTTGCCATCAATGCTCCAGTATCTGAGACTGAGATACTGATACAGGGCTCATCTTGTCATCAATGCTCCAGTATCTGAGACTGAGATACAGGACTCATCTTGCCATCAATGCTCCAGTATCTGAGACTGAGATACTGATACAGGGCTCATCTTGTCATCAATGCTCCAGTATCTGAGACTGAGATACAGGACTCATCTTGCCATCAATGCTCCAGTATCTGAGACTGAGATACAGGACTCATCTTGCCATCAATGCTCCAGTATCTGAGACTGAGATACTGATACAGGACTCATCTTGCCATCAATGCTCCTGTATCTGAGGCTGAGATACTGATACAGGACTCATCTTGCCATCAATGCTCCAGTATCTGAGACTGAGATACAGGACTCATCTTGCCATCAATGCTCCAGTATCTGAGACTGAGATACAGATACAGGACTCATCTTGCCATCAATGCTCCAGTATCTGAGACTGAGATACTGATACAGGACTCATCTTGTCATCAATGCTCCAGTATCTGAGACTGAGATACAGATACAGGACTCACGTCAAAGTGTCAGATAGAAAGTGTAGTCACCAGCACTTGCTGCTCACACACACACTGGGGGTCCCGACCCACACATCAACACTGAACAACAATCCATCCCCTCTCCCCACACTGACCCTTCTCTCCGAGTCTGGTGTTGCTTGAAGTGATTCCAGCTGCTGCAGACTCGGGCTTGGGATCAGCATTCAGCTGGGAGCAGGACCCGGGATCAGGGAAGGACAGGGAATCAATGGGTGTGATTGGGAGAGGGATGGTGGGAATAATGGGAATGAGCCGATCCACTTGAAGTGCCAACGTATCCGGGTCAGTCCCCGTGCAGGCATCCTCTGGGCTGCTTCTGTCCACAGCCTGAACCTGAACCTGAACCCGAACCTGAACCCGAACTCGAACCTGAACCTGAACCCGAACCTGAAGCTGAACCTGAACGTGAACCTGAACCTGAACCTGAACCTGAACCCAAACCCGAACCCGAACCTGAACCTGAACCTGAACCTTAACCTGAACCACCTCCTGCAGACTGACAGAGACATTCACCTCCCACACCGCTCTCGGGAGTCTCCGGGAGGTTTCATTCCATCCCGGGACATTCCCGGACAGTCCGGTGTGGGGGCCAACCTCATGTTGAAATGTAGAGTGGAATATCCAAACTACACTGCAACTTACTGCCGTACAGCACATTGTATTTTATAAAGATCTGATGAGTTTAGTGCGGCATTCATGAAAGATGTTACATTTGAAACTTGATCAGTTGAACAAAACACCACGAATGTTTATAAGAATACGGTTGAGAATCTGTGTATGGCACAGTAACTGTAATACTGAAAGGAGTTATCCTCTGTCTCTCTGATACAGATTTATATAATGGGGGATACACACTTTACCGCTCCAGCACCGGTCACAGTGAACTTCACCTGGTTTGTTCTGGGAGTGATGGTCGTAACTATTCCCGTGCTGATTGGACCTGGTCACTTCATCGCCATCAACAACCGCTGAAAGTAATAGCATCTGCAGCACGTTCTCAGCCCATCATCACCAATGTCAAAGGGACCAACTTCGTGAATCGACTGGTGACCTCAGGGAAACTCTTCGATGGCAAGGATTTCAATGTGAGGATTGTCCCCGTTGTGTTTCAAGATGCCGGAGTTTACGCCTGTTTTCTGGAATCAATTCGATTTCCCACCATTGATCTAATCACAGTGAAAGGTAGGAGTCAGAATGTTGCCACTGAGTTTACTGATGAACTTATTGTTTAAAATGTAAACAACCTGCTTGTTTCCACAGTCACAGCTGAACCGTCTGATGCAGTGACTGAGGGAGACAACGTTACCCTGACCTGCTCTGTGTCTCACGTCATTGGGTCAATGAGACTGGTTTGGATCAATGGTGATGGCAAACGTGTTGGAGAAAAGGCACTGACTGTGAAAGAGAAATCACTGAGTCTGGTTATTCAGAAAGCTGAGAGAGGCAGAGGGAACTGGAGATGTGTTTTGTTTGATCAAGACCTGCCCCGGCTTTTTGTCCCAGACTATCAGAAGGACAATAGTAAGTGATAAGGGTTTGTTCTTCATACTTAGAGTCATGATTGACTTTTGATGTCGCTTATTGATCCTGACATTTGAGTGGAATATTTTCTTCCAGTTTGAGTTGTCTAACTATGTTATGATCAATGAATTCTCAAATTTCAAATAACACTTCCTGAACACCACCCCCCCCCCCCCCTTAATTGTGCACGCATTTATCCCACCACCCAGTGATCCTATTCTCTTCCCTTCCTCTTTCAACTCATTTCCTACCCCTTCCAATTGCAGAGTTTTCCTTTGATGTTCTTGCTCCACTTCCACCCATATCCCTCCCTCTGTTACTGATCTGACTGTAGATCAGTCAGTATTAGTTGACCTGATCTATGTCATGTTTTACTGCATGCCGCTGTGTACTCAAACACTCATCTGGTTGAACCAGGATTTATATAAAGGACTTCAAGATTATGTAAAAGGAAACACAATAGAAACGAAACAGAAATGGGAATTGGAAATGAATATTATTATTACTGACGAAATGTGGGAAAAGACATGTCTTTTGTTCATATGTTAACAAACAGGGATAAATATGGGCCAGGAAACCAGGAGACCAAGGTATGTATCTCCACTGCACTTTGGTGGTTCAAACTTCAAGTGAAAACTTTGCCTTGTGTACCATCCTAACATGGTCATAATTTAGGGAACACTGTGTTTCCATGGACTCTGATTTTATACACATGGTCTTCTCCCACAATTAAATGTATCTGACGTACATCTGAAGTCATGTTCCTGGTCATTCTGGTGGATCTCATTATTAATGGAGTACAGTTTAAACACTGGATTGTTGCTTGTTTAAAATCAAACCAAATTAAAGTCTTAATCAGAAAATAAAATACTTATTTTCCAGAAACCAATGTGACCCCAGTACCTGACATGAGCCGTGTTACTGAATATACGTCTGTGACTAGGAACACAAAGCAACAAGGTAAATAGATGACTCTGTCAATAAATCTCTAGTTGTACAGGTATTGTATTTGATGAAGCAACCTATTTCACATTTCACATATTATTACTGATGAAATGTGGGAAAAGACATGTCTTTTGGGTCATACGTTAACAAACAAGTTTCTTATAGAAACTTACAAAATTCTTAAGGGGTTGGACAGGCTAGATACAGGAAGATTGTTCCCGATATTGGGGAAGTCCAGAACAAGGGGTCACAGTTTAAGGATAAGGGGGAAATCTTTTAGGACCGATATGAGGAAAACCTTTTTCACACAGAGAGTGGTGAATCTCTGGAATTCTCTCCCGCAGAAGGTAGTTGAGGCCACACAGTTCATTGGCTATATTTAAGAGGGAGTTAGATGTGGCCCTTGTAGCTAAAGGGATCAGGGGGTATGGAGAGAAGGCAGGTACAGGATGCTGAGTTGGATGATCAGCCATGATCATATTGAATGGCGGTGCAGGCTCGAAGGGCCGAATGGCTTCTACTCCTGCACCTGTTGTCTATGTTTCTATGTTTCTATGTCTAAACAGCCCCGCCTGGAGGGAGTTTGAATGGAAAACTAGAATGAGAGTATTTCAGACTCCTCTTATGTTAGCAAGATATAGCAACACCTCAGATTTATGCTGGAGACAATGCGGGAAGATTGGTGATCATACCCAGATTTTGTGGGATTGTCCCAAATTGTATCAATATTGGAGAGACATTCAGACGGAGATCAAGCTAATCTTGGGGGTGGATCTACCTTTGGAGCCGGCATGCTTCATACTGGGAGAGACTCCAGAAAATATAGATACCAAAACATAGAAACATAGAAACATAGTCAATAGGTGCAGGAGTAGAGGCCATTCGGCCCTTCGAGCCTGCACCATTCACCATTCAATATGATCATGGCTGATCATCCAACTCAGTATCCTGTACCTGCCTTCTCTCCATATCCCCTGATCCCTTTAGCCACAATGGCCACATCTAACTCCCTCTTAAATATAGCCAATGAACTGTGGCCTCAACTACCTTCTGTGGCAGAGAATTCCACAGATTCACCACTCTGTGTGTGTGAAAAAAAATGTTTTTCTCATCTCGGTCCTAAAAGACTTCTCTCTTATCCTTAAACTGTGACCCCTAGTTCTGGACTTCCCCAACATCGGGAATAATCTTCCTGCAGCTAGCCTGTCCAACCCCTTAAGAATTTTGTAAGTTTCTATAAGAACCCCCCACAATCTTCTAAATTCTAGCGTGTCAGACATGCTTGCTTGGGGTGTTGCTGTTGATTGCAAAGAAGATGATTACAGATTCATGGAGAAATGTAAAGCCACCAAATGTTCAACAGTGGAGGGAAAGATTGAAAAGTGTATATATGATGGAAAGTGTAACAGCTAAACTCCAGTTAAGGACGGATGCTTTCAACATTATGTGGACATCGGTATTACTACAACTGCCAAGACTGATTAAGGACACGATTTCTCCATAGCCCCAGTGGAGGGGAGGAGTTCGATTGGTATTGTATACGTGTATTTGGAACCATATGTACAGACATGTGTGTGACTGTGTATAAGTACATACATAGTGGCCATCAATGACAAAATATGTTATTCTAGTGGAATACAAGTGTCTGGTTTAACATAACGGGTGATTATATATTAAGTTGGATTAAATATGATGAGCTTGCGTGGGTGCCTGTGAATGTGATGCTTCTGTGACAGAACTCTAGGATGATCTGATGTGATGCTAACAGCTGCTGTGTGATTTGTATATCTTGTTTGTATGTGGACTTTATCTTGTTAATAAATGTTGAGTGTTGGCTCGAGGGGCTGAATGGCCAACTCTTGCACCTATTGTCTATTGTCTTTTGTCAAAGATCCTTTCTTTGAATCTGACAAAACATGAACTCACTTCTTTCCCTTTCCACAGATACTGCTCAAACGGCTGAGTATTTCTAACATTTACAGTTCTTGTGCTCCTGGTTAGAGAGGATTGAAGCACAAGGGCAATGTCCACTCTGTTGTCAGCAGTGCTCATTCAACCATTGTTCCAGGCTTAGACTATGATAGACATTTGTCCACTGTACAGTGGGAAGTATCACAGCTGAATCAGCTACTTTATCAGCCAACCATCAGCTCCCATCTCCTGCCTGAGAAATGTCAGCTGATTGTAACCAAGAAATAGAAACTTGTGTGAATGTTTACAGTCTCTAACTGATGGCTACTGAGGCAAGTTGTGGCTCTCTGATATTTGTACTCGGCTTGTACTCGCTAGAATTTAGAAGATTGAGGGGGGATCTTATAGAAACTTACAAAATTCTTAAGGGGTTGGACAGGCTAGATGCAGGAAGATTGTTCCCGATGTTGGGGAAGTCCAGAACAAGGGGTCATAGTTTAAGGATAAGGGGGAAATCTTTTAGGACCGAGATGAGGAAAACATTTGTCACACAGAGAGTGGTGAATCTCTGGAATTCTCTGCCACAGAAGGTAGTTGAGGCCACAGTTCATTGGCTATATTTAAGAGGGAGTTAGATGTGGCCCTTGCGGCTAAAGGGATCAGGGGGTATGGAGAGAAGGCAGGTACAGGATACTGAGTTGGATGATCAGCCATGATCATATTGAATGGTGGTGCAGGCTCGAAGGGCCGAATGGCATCTACGCCTGCACCTATTTTCTATGTTTCTATGTTTTTAAGTAAGGTAAATTAATCTGGGAAAAAAAGACACAATGTGCTGGAGTAACTCAACGGGTCAGGCGGAATCTCTGGAGAACATGGGTAGGTGAGGTATTGGGTTGGGTCCCTACTTCAGACTAAAGGGCTGTGACCCTGAAATGTCACCTGCCTAACCTGCTGAGTTTCTCCAACACCTTGTGTCTTTTATTGGTAAACTATCATCTGCAGTACCTTATGTCTCAGTTAATCTGGATCACAAGTTAAACTCAAGACTTCTGATCTAAATTAGTCAGTGTGGTTAATGCCTGGTCTTTGGGGGAGCTTTGAATGATGCGCATTTATTCTACAAATGTGAACTCTGTGTTTATTATTTTGACAGAGGAGGACACTTCTATATTGGCCAGGTATATTGGTGGAATTATCGGGAGTCTGGCTCTTCTCCTCGTCATTGTACTGGCAGTGGTGTGGTATCAAAGAAGGCACAAGCCTACAGGTAAAGTACATGAAGACATCCTTAATGCAGCACAGATTCCCTCAAATTATCAATGACAATGTTATCTTTGTTACAAGGAGAAAAGAACAATATATTTTGGATAATAAAAGTATCTGTTTGTGCTTATGTTGTTGAGAAATTGATTTCAGACTTGTTGTGGTCAATTGAAGCATTATTTATGCAATGTGCATTGTCCTGTCTACCTGCGTTGCCATGAGGAGTCTGCTGTATGATGCTGTTCAGGTGGTGATCTGCAATGATCTGACCATGTGGTGATTGTGTCACCATCCCCGGTGTAAACCATTATCAAATAAACATGGCAGAAGTTGAAGTATAGCTAGTGTAGTTATGTAGAAAATATGGTCTCCAATTTGTCCTCAATATGTTCCTATTTACTGAGGGATAAATATGGGCCAGGAAACCAGGAGACCAAGGTATGTATCTCCACTGCACTTTGGTGGTTCAAACTTCAAGTGAAAACTTTGCCTTGTGTACCATCCTAACATGGATATAATTTAGGGAACACTGTGTTTCCATGGACTCTGATTTTATACACATGGTCTTATCCCACAATTAAATGTATCTGACGTACATCTGAAGCCATGTTCCTGGTCATTCTGGTGGATCTCATTATTAATGGGGTACAGTTTAAACACTGGATTGTTGCTTCTTTAAAATCAAACCAAATTAAAGTCTTAATCAGAAAATAATACTTATTTTCCAGAAATCAATGTGACCCCAGTACCTGGGATGAGCCGTGTTACTGAATATATGTCTGTGAGTAGGAACACAAAGCAAGAAGGTAAATAGATGACTGTCAATGAATCTCTAGTTGTACAGGTGTTGTATTTGATGAAGCAACCTATTTCACATTTCACAGTTTTGTAACAAGAATGTGAGGAAGGGAACCTCAAACACACAAACTAATTGATCAATTCAACAGTCTCTCTCTCTTGTGTCAATTCACCCCTCAGCCCCAATCTTCCTCATCCAACTGCAGGTCTTACTCTGCATTGATCAATTGACTAACTTTCACTGGACTATCATGGCCAACACATCAATGTTGAGACATCACCATGAACAACATATTCACACTCCTCATTTATTGTTGATCCTGATTAACAGCTTGGTTAGAGACTCTCTAAAGAATGAACAACACTTGCCCTTTCAAAAATCACCATCCCTTTCACAAAATATCATCTAGCATGAAATGCCTCCAATTCACTTTGCCACTAGTTCAGGTTTTATTTTAAAGTGAAAATACCCCTTGAACTTTTCCACATTTTGTCCCGTTACAACCACAAACGTAAATGTATTTTATTGGGATTTTATGTGATAGACCAACACAAAGTGGTGCATAATTGTGAAGTGGAAGGAAAATGATACATGGTTTTCAAATTGTTTTACAAATAAAAAACTGAAAAGTGTGGCGTGCAAAAGTATTCAGCCCCCTTTACTCCGATACCCCTAAATAAAATCCAGTGCAACCGATTGCCTTCAGAAGTCACCTAATTAATAAATAGAGTCCACTTGTGTGTAATCTAATCTCAGTATAAATACAGCTGTTCTGTGAAGGCCTCAGAGCTTTGTTAGAGAACATTAGTGAACAAACAGCCTCATGAAGCCCAAGCAACACACCAGACAGGTCAGGAATAAAGTTGTGGAGAAGTTTAAAGCAGGGTTAGGTTATAAAAAAATATCCCAAGCTTTGAACATCTCACGGAGCACAGTTCAATCCATCATCCAAAAATGGAAAGCGTATGGCACAACTGCAAACCTACCAAACATGGCCGTCCACCTAAACTGACGGGCAAGTAGACCATTGATCAGAGAAGCAGCCAAGAGGCCCATGGTAACTCTGGAGGAGCTGCAGAGATCCACAGCTCAGGTGGGAGAATCTGTCCACAGGACAACTATTAGTCCACAGGACAACTATTAGTCATGCACTCCACAAATCGGGCCTTTGTGGAAGAGTGGCAAGAAGAAAGTCATTGTTGAACAAAAGCCATAAGAAGTGCCGTTTGCAGTTTGCCACAAGCCATGTGGGGGACACAGCAAACATGTGGAGGAAGGTGCTCTGGTCAGATGAGACCAAAATTGGAGTTTTTGGCCTAAATGCAAAACGCTATGAGTGGCGGAAAACTAACACTGCACATCACCCTGAACACACCATCCCCACTGTGAAAGATGATGGTGGCAGCATCATGCTGGGGGGATGCTTTTCTTCAGCAGGGACAGGGAAGCTGGTCAGAGTTGATGGGAAGATGGATGGAGCCAAATACAGGGCAATCTTGGAAGAAAACCTGTTAGAGTCTGCAAAAGACTGGGGCGGAGGTTCACCTTCCAGCAGGACAACGACCCTAAACATACAGCCAGAGCTACAATGGAATGGTTTAGATTAACGCATATTCATAGAAACATAGAAAATAGGTGCAGGAGTAGGCCATTCGGCCCTTCGAGCCTGCACCGCTATTCTATATGATCATGGCTGATCATCCAACTCAGTATCCTGTACCTGCCTTCTCTCCATACCCCCTGATCCCTTTAGCCACAAGGGCCTCATCTAACTCCCTCTTAAATATAGCCAATGAACTGGCCTCAACTACCTTCTGCGGCAGAGAATTCCAGAGATTCACCACTCTCTGTGTGAAAAATGTTTTCCTCATCTCGGTCCTAAAAGATTTCCCCCTTAACCTTAAACTGTGACCCCTTGTTCTGGACTTCCCCAACATGGGGAACAATCTTCCTGCATCTAGCCTGTCCAACCCCTTAAGAATTTTGTAAGTTTCTATAAGATCCCCGCTCAATCTTCGAAATTCTAGCGAGTACAAACCGAGTCTATCCAGTCTTTCTTCATATGAAAGTCCTGACATCCCAGGAATCAGTCTGGTGAACCTTCTCTGTACTCCCTCTATGGCAAGAATGTCTTTCCTCAGAATAGGAGACCAAAACTGTACACAATACTCCAGGTGTGGTCTCACCAAGACCCTGTACAACTGCAGTAGAACCTCCCTGCTCCTATACTCAAATCATTTTGCTATGAAGGCTAACATACCATTCGCCTTCTTCACTGCCTGCTGCACCTGCATACCTACTTTTAATGACTGGTGTACCATGACACCCGGGTCTCGTTGCATCTCCCCCTTTACTAATCGGCCACCATTCAGATAATAATCTACTTTCCTGTTTTTTCCACCAAAGTTGATAACCTCACATTTATCCACATTATACTGCATCTGCCATGCATTTGCCCACTCACTCAACCTATCCAAGTCACCTTGCAGCATCCTAGCATCCTCCTCACAGCTAACACTGCCCCCCAGCTTCGTGTCATCCGCAAACTTGGTGATGTTGCATTCAATTCCCTCATCCAAATCATTAATATATATCGTAAATAGCTGGGGTCCCAGCACTGAGCCTTGCGGTACCCCACTAGTCTCTGCCTGCCATTGTGAAAAGGACCCGTTTACTCCTACTCTTTGCTTCCTGTCTGACAACCAGTTCTCTATCCACATCAATACTGAACCCCCAATACCGTGTGCTTTAAGTTTGTATACTAATCTCTTATGTGGGACCTTGTCGAAAGCCTTCTGAAAGTCCAGATATAACACATCCACTGGTTCTCCCTTATCCACTCTACTAGTTACATCCTCGAAAAATTCTATAAGATTCGTCAGACATGATTTACCCTTCATAAATCCATGCTGACTTTGTCCAATGATTTCACCACTTTCCAAATGTGCTGCTATCCCATCCTTAATAACTGACTCTAGCAGTTTCCCCATTGCCGACGTTAGACTAACTGGTCTGTAATTCCCCGTTTTATCTCTCCCTCCCTTTTTAAAAAGTGGTGTTACATTAACTACCCTCCAATCCTCAGGAACTACTCCAGAATCTAAAGAGTTTTGAAAAATTATGACTAATGCATCCACTATTTCTGGGGCTACTTCCTTAAGTACTCTGGGATGCAGCCTATCTGGCCCTGGGGATTTATCGGCCTTTAATCCATTCAATTTACCCAACACCACTTCCCGGCTAACCTGGATTTCACTGATGTGTTAGAATGGCCCAGTCAAAGTCCAGACCTAAATCCAATTGAGAATCTCTGGCAAGACTTGAAAATTGCTGTTCACAGATGCTCTCCATCCAATCTGACTGAGCTTGAACTATTTTGCAAAGAAGAATGGGCAAAAATAGTAAGATTAAACGAGAACTTACCAGTTTGAAGTTTGATCTGTATTTTATGAGGAGGAACGTTGAGGGAATACGTGAAGAACCCGCTTCCAACGCATGCGTGCCATTCTTCAAAGCAGCGGTGTGAGGTCACAGAAACTATAATGACCTAACATAGTAAGATTATCAAAGAGATACCAGTTTTGATATGATCATAGGAGGGTGGGAGCGGAGGGCACGTATTCCCTCAACGTTCCTCCTCATAAAATACAGATCAAACTTCAAACTTCAAACTGGTAAATTCTCGTTTAATCTTACTATTTTACTTCGGAGTCACGTGAGTGACTACGTGAAGATTTCAAAGCTCTGTGACCTCATGCCGTGGAACAAGTCCATGCTTCACAACTGCCTTGGGTATCGGGAGAGAGTATCATTAGCAATTTTAGACACACTTATACAAAGACTTGTGTGATATAACGAGAAAATACATTTATTAATTGAAATCATAGCCCTGTAACCCTTCGGGCAAATTATAATATTGAACGTAAAATGCTTTCTGAAAATGATGATGGCTCCAAAAACTGGTTTATTATAAAACCTTTGGAAAGTCCTTTCGGATGACCATCCTGCTATTCTGAGGATTTGGTCCGTGGGTACCTCAGACCCACTACACGGCATGGGGCTGTCAGACAGGACGATGAATCTCATCACATCCGAACAAAGACTGTCAACACGGAAGCAGTACCTCGGACACATCAAGAAATGGGGCATATACTGCTTTGACAACAACGCAAAAATATCAATACCTGGTCTACCATATTTTGCTGTAATTTCAGCAAATACATTTTATTTAACATCCATTCCGTGTTTTCATTAAATTTGCGTGACCTGGTGTCTGCCACTGAATTTAGCTTACCTTTATGTTGCCGATATCCAAATGTTTCTTTGGATACACCATTTTGTAATACCATAGACGAGTTGTCAATAATGATGGGGTTGGAGCAATACCTAATGCTATGTTCCCACCACTGTAGTTCAATTATAGCTTCCGTAGGCAGCTCCATAGGTCTATCAAAATGACCTTTGTTAAATTTGAGTGCTCTAATTTTTGCTCTTTGCAAATTTTGATAATGTAATGGCCCAAAATGTGTGGCCGGGAATGTAGCCACAATCTTCCCAATTATCCGGCCTACCCGTCTAATGGAGGGTCTGTTGGTGTTAAGAAGCTCGCTGCAATCCTCCTGTAGGGCTGCGGCTTTATTTATTGGTAAAGTTACTAACATATTGACCGTGTTAATGGTGAATCCTAGATAATCCATATTCGTTTCTGGTATCAATTTACACTTAACTACCGTCTGTGTTCCCCTTTGATGGGTACTGTATAGTATGCATCTTTTAAGTCAATGCTTGTCATATAGAAACCAGCTGATACTAATTCTTTAGCAGTGATAAAGGTATCCATCTTAAAATGAACATATTGAACGAATGTGTTTAGGGTTGAAAGGTCAATGATAATCCTGCAACCCCCATCTTTTTTATTTTTAATAAATATGTTTGATACAAATTTTAATTGTTCATGAGTATTATGCCCAATCACACCTTTTGTATACAATCGTTGTAGCTCCAGGTGGGCTTTAGATTGTTCGGTTTTTGTAAGGACGAAATGCCTTTCTGGTGTATGTTGTACTGGGGGGTTATTGGGATGAGTAAATTCTATCAGATAACCCTGAATACTGCTTAGAACATACGAGTCTGTAGTGATTTTACACCATTCGTCACTGTAGTATTGCAACCTCCCTCCCACCGTCGTGGGTCCCTTTTTTACAAAAGACCCACACCCACCTACCTCCATGGTTACTGGTGGTTGTATTATTTTCTTTGTTTTTTGAAAAAAGGGGGTTTTGTTTTTATTCGTGTTCGTGGTTGTACTGTAGGTTTAGGCTTCCGCATCTTCCAGGGTGGCCGTCCCTGGCCATACCTTAAAAGAAGGCTGCTGCGGGTTATATTGGGTTCTGGCACTGCCACTGATATAAGCCACACTTTTCGGTCTTCCATGTGGCTGGTACCGTGATCCAAAATAAGCCTTTGCGCTAGTTTTGATGAGCCCCAGTGTCTTGGCTTCCCGAAACAAAAGGGTTGGGGTTTTAACGGCTCTTTGTTTGCAAATTGTTGCATATTTAGGATCCAGTGCTGGCTGAATAGCCGCCCTCCGCATGCTATTCAGCTCATATTGTACATTACAGAACAGGGCTAGTGCGTCTTGGTGGCCTTTAGTTTGCTCTGTTTTGTCCAGGGTGCGGGTGTAAGCTGTGATCCCTGCCGTAAGCCCCTTTAAGGCTTTCTGGATTTTGAGATCATGGTTCCTGATTTCCTTCCCCATATGCTTCCAAATGCATTGGTTGACACTGGGGATTTGTAATACATCACAGTTACCAGGTGGCAGATGTCTGGCCAGTGTCTCTGTGAATATTTGTTGTTGGAGTTGATGGCCAGACATGTAGTTAATACTGGCTGCCATCCTGGAATCCAAGTCTGCCCCTGTTTGACTTGGTTTGAAGTAATCAGCCACCATGTCCAGCAGTGTATGTTTTTCTGCAGATTCAGGATCATGGGAAGCTGTGTGATCAGGGTCTGGCCCATCAGGGTCCTGCCCACTCTCCTCCGAAGAGGTCGAGATTTCAGGGGGTCCCTCACGGGGTACCCATATGGGGCTTGTCTGCCCACTGTGGCTAGTCTCCACATTCATGGGACTGCCACTGTGAAGGAGCTCCTCCAGCAGCTCCTTTAGACGGTGAGCTGCACTTGCTATTTTTGGCTGCTCCCATTCCTGCAGCCTTTCAGCAGTGTGCTGCTCTTTGTATCCCAGCTGTTCCCGTCCCCGGTACTCACAGCTGCTGGTTTGCGGGCTTTCCTCGTCCCGCCGCTGGCCACACCGGTCCTGACTGTCGGTCCACGTCTGTTCCCGGTCAGCCGTTTCTCCTGGCTGCTCCGTATGCAGCCACTCATAGCGGGTTTGTTCCGTCTGCCGCACCCGTTCAGCCCTGGTCCGATATTGATAAGGGCTGGTCGCCCGCTGCTGCTCCAAGTCGGGCTCTGCTAGATGGTGCGTTTTTGTTTGAACTTTGCCTCCCGGCCGGTGAGTAAGTTTTGTCGGTGCCAGAATGATTTCTGGCACAGCTGATTCCTCTACCGAGGCCTCTAGAGCCGACGGCTGCTGTCTCTGCCGTTCATCCACGTTTACAACGCGTTTCTCGGGCAGCTTTTTTGCAGACCGCTTCCTTTTCACTCTGTCCATTTTTCTGTGAATAAAAATGCAGAGTCCTTACCTGCCTTTTGCTGGTCCTTTTTTCCTTCTCCCGTTACTGGGGGACGTCCTCCACCCTTCTGTTGACTCGTGCAATGCGTGTAGCGATATGGCACGCATGCGTTGGAAGCGGGTTCTTCACGTAGTCACTCACGTGACTCCGAAGTAAAATGTCAGTCTCTAGATGTGCAAAGCTGGTAGAGACATACCCCAAAAGACTTGCAGCTGTAATTGCAGCGAAAGGTGGTTCTACAAAGTATTGACTCAGGGGGGCTGAATACTTTTGCAAGCCACACTTTTCAGTTTTTTATTTGTTAAAAAATTTGAAAACCATGTATAATTTTCCTTCCACTTCACAATTATGCGCCACTTTGTGTTGGTCTATCACATAAAATCCCAATAGAATACATTTACGTTTGTGGTTGTAACGTGACAAAATGTGGAAAAGTTTAAGGGGTATGAATACTTTTGCATGCCACTGTATACATGTCCTCCAGAGATGCTGCCTGACCTGCAGAAGTACTCCAGTACTTTGTATCCCTTTGTGTATTAACCAGCATCTGCAGTTCTTTGTTTCTACCTCAGACAGAATCAGAATCAGGTTTTATTTGCCAATTGCAACATACGATGAATTTCACTGGCCAGGTCAGTCATACAATTAAAAAGGAACAGACACAAAAACACATTTTAACATGAATATCTACCACAGTGACTCCTACACATTCCACACTGTGATGGAAGGAGAAATAAAGTTCAAGTCCTTCACTTGTTCTTCCTCGGTCATGGGCCTCGATCCCCGTTGATGGGATGATCTTGACTCCCGTAGCCGGTGGCGTTTGGGCCCTCCACGTTGAGGCGATCAAATCCTGCATCAGGGGGGATGTCAGCTCCCCCACGCCGGGCGTTTAAACCTCGCGTCAGGGCTGGTTGAACCTTCTGCGGCGTTGGAGCTCCCAAATAATAATAATAATAATAATAATAATAATATCGTTTATTGTCATTGCACGTCAGTGCAACGAGATTTAGTGTGCAGCTCCACTGATGTACAAGAAAGGTAAATAAATACAATACATAAATAAACAAGCTGAATTGATTGACGTGACCATCTGAGGGAGACTGTCCACAGTGGGTGGGTGGGGGGGGGCACTCATTAAGGCCGGTTCAGAGCCGCTATAGCTCTTGGGATAAAACTGTTCCTGAGTCTGGAGGTTCGGGCGTAGAAGGCCTTGTAACGTCTGCCGGAGGGAAGTAGTTGAAACAGACCGTGGCAGGGGTGTGATGAGTCCTTATGGATGCTGAGGGCCTTCCTGAGGCACCGCGCGCGTGTGGTAGATGCCCTCCAAGGCTGGTAGCTCTGTCCCGATGATCCGCTGCGCTCTGTTGACGACGCGCTGAAGAGCTCTCCTCTCCGCCTCCGTGCAGCTGAGATACCACACAGAGATGCCATACGTTAGTATGCTCTCTGTGGTGCAGCGGTAGAACGTTGTCAGCAGCTGTTGGGGCAGACCAGTCTTTTTTTATGTCCTCAGGAAGAACAGTCGTTGCTGTGCCTTCTTGACCAGCGCGGCGGTGTTCGTGGACCATGTGAGGTCCTCTGAACTGTGAGTGCCCAGAAACTTAAAGCTGGACACTCTCTCCACACTTTCCCCGTAAATGGAGATTGGGGCGTATTCTCCAGAATGGGACCTCCTGAAGTCAATAATCAGCTCCTAATAGCCTCTCCCGAGACTGCGAGCCATTGAAGGTAAGTCCGCAGGCCGCGGTGGGTGCGTTCCCAGGCAAGAGACCCTTCTCTGATGTTATCTTTTCCCAGTCACAGATGCAGCTTCGTAGCTTATGTCCTGCCAGGGCTGCTGCTCTGTCAATTGCTGTGCTAGTTCTCTTGTTCATAGTCGATTCCTTCTGTAGCAATATAAGGGTGTCTTGTTCATGGTGAACATTCCTGCAGCTCACTGTAAATGCAGAGGTATGACAGATGGGTTTTCTGGAATTCAATGTCTTGTTGATCTACTGTCAGGAAGAGCAAAATGTAGTAAGCTTTAGACGTTTATATTCCATTTGTCGTTTCCTTTGTCAACATCATCCACCAGTGTCATTTTTAATTGTGATGTTTGCATTTATTACAGGCAACAGCGATAATACACTGTCCTCCAATCAAGTATCAGGCACTGTATGTATATTGATTCTTGTTGTTGAAATCCCAGATCGTACAAGTATGTTTCATAGCAAAAGGATTTGAGTCTAGGAGCAGGGAGGTTCTACTGTAGTTGTACAGGGTCTTGGTGAGACCACACCTGGAGTATTGCGTACAGTTTTGGTCACCTAATCTGAGGAAATACATTCTTGCCATAAAGGGAGTACAGAGAAGGTTCACCAGACTGATTCCTGGGATGGCAGGACTTTCATATGAAGAAAGACTGGATAGACTCGGCTTGTACTCGCTAGAATTTAGAAGATTGAGGGGGGATCTTATAGAAACTTACAAAATTCTTAAAAGGGGTTGGACAGGCTAGATGCAGGAAGATTGTCCCCGATGTTGGGGAAGTCCAGAACAAGGGGCCACACACACAGTTTAAGGATAAGGGGGAAATCCTTTAGGACCGAGATGAGAAAAACATTTTTTTTCACACACAGAGAGTGGTGAATCTGTGGAATTCTCTGCCACAGAACGTAGTTGAGGCCACAGTTCATTGGCTATATTTAAGAGGGAGTTAGATGTGGCCCTTGTGGCTAAAGGGATCAGGGGGTATGGAGAGAAGGCAGATACAGGATACTGAGTTGGATGATCAGCCATGATCATATTGAATGGCGGTGCAGGCTCGAAGGGCCGAATGGCCTCTACTCCTGCACCTATTGTCTATGTTTCTATGAATTAAAGCTGTAATCTGTTTACTGATCTAAACAGCGACAACAGCAACGGTCTTAAATACAATTGATATATCTTTCCCTTTCAGAACCTTGTTTCTTCAAAGGAAGATGAGTCTGTCATCTATGCTGAAACAGCAAAAACATAAACATGAAGAGAGTGGAAAGTAAAGGCTTGGACTTTGACAAGCGCAACGTTGCCATTTTTAGAATTGAATTTTTTACTTCATCTATATTGAGTATTCTAGAAAGGCGCTATATAAATCCCATCCATTATTATTATTATTATTTTTATTATTATTATTATATTACTAAAACTAAGATCTTGACCAATTTCTGACTTTCTATTTCGTGATTTCTGAAAGAACGCCGCCACTTACGGCCGTGATTTTTGGCCACCTCGCTCAGAGTCCCCCTCCGCTGAGCTGGACCAGAGGCTTTTTCCCCATCGATGGAAAATCAGGGAGTTGTTAATGTTTTAGTATTGGTTGTGAGTGTGTGTGTGTGTGTGTGTGTGTGTGTGGGGTTTTCAGAAAATGTATTGGTTGTAAAGTGTGTGCAAATGTGGAGATTTTCAATGTTTGCTTCATTCAGTTTCCACACTGTTTACCATGTCCTGAAGTTACTTGGCATTTTAGTATTGGTTTTGTGTGTGTGTGTGTGTGTGTGTGTGTGTGTGTGTGTGTGTGACTGTGTGTGTGTGAGTCAGTGAATGTGTGTGTGTGTGTGTGTGTGTGTGTGTGTGTGACTGTGTGTGTGTGTGAGTGACTGTGTGTGTGTGTGTGTGTGACTGTGTGAGTGTGACTGTGTGTGTGTGAGTGACTGTGTGTGTGTGTGTGTGTGTGAGTGACTGTGTGTGTGTGTGTGTGTGTGTGTGTGTGTGTGTGTGTGTGTGTGTGTGTGTGTGTGAATGTGTGTGTGTGTGTGTGTGTGTGTGACTGTGTGTGTGACTGTGTGTGTGTGTGACTGTGTGTGTGACTGTGTGTGTGACTGTGTGTGTGTGTGACTGTGTGTGACTGTGTGTGTGTGTGAGTGTGTGACTGTGTGTGTGTGTATGACTGTGTGTGTGTTTGACTGTGTATGTGTGTGCGATTGCCCTTACATCTGTGGCCATGAAATCATTTGAGCGCATTATTCTCGCTCACCTCAAAACCAGCACTTCCTCCAACATGGACCCACATCAATTCGCATATAGGGCCAACAGGCCAGTAGAAGACACAGTCAACCTGGCCATTCATCACACTCTACAACACCTGGAAACCGCCAACACTTACGCCCGCATCCTGTTCATGGACTTCAGTTCGGCATTCAACTCCATCAACCCGGTCAAACTCTTCCACAAATTAACGAACATGAACATTGACCCCTGCATCTGTCACTGGATCCATAGCTTCCTTTGGAACAGACAACAGAGGGTGAAGATACACAACACCACATCTCACCCTCTGCACCTCAGTACAGGAGCCCCTCAGGGCTGCGTCTTATCACCCTGGTTATTCTCACTCTATACAAATGAACTCACATCCCAGTATAGTTCAGTCAAAATATATAAATACGCAGATGACACAACCATCATAGGTCTCATCTCTAACAACAACGAAACAGAATACCGCACTCAAACACACAAAGCAGTCACTTGGTGCACAGACAATAACCTCCTACTCAACACATCAAAAACACATGAACTTATCATTGATCTCAGACGTAAGGCACAACCCAAGACCCCCCCTACTCATCTCTGGCGAACCCATATCCACCACTGACTCATTCAAATTTCTTGGCACTCACATAAGCAATAACCTCAAATGGAAAATCAATTCAGACCACATTTATAAAAAAGCCAACCAAAGACTCTTCTTTCTCCGTCAGCTCAAGAAGTTCAGAGTGAGGAAACATCTCCTAATCCGATTTTACACAGCCATCATCCAGCATGCTCACTTCATCAATAACAGTCTGGTACAGCAGTTTGGACACTCACTCCCGTAATAAACTACAGCGCATTGTCAACAAAGCATCCAAAATCATCAGCACCCCCCTCCCATCAATAGAATCACTCAATCTCAAACGGTCCATGTCAAGGGTGAAGAAAATCATTTCTGATCCCTCCCACCCAGCTCACCACATCTTCCACCTGCTGCCCTCAGGAAGGCGTTACAGCTCACTGCCTGCCAAAACATCACGATTTAAAAACAGTTTCTATCCATATGCAATTCGAACTCCGAACACTCTATGATAATATCACAAAGCCAACTCGTTCTGTACACTGTATGTTGTCTGTGTTTTATGTTATGTTTGACGGGAATCAGCCTAATGTGTAACATCCTGTACTGAATATGAATTCCACCAGCTTGACTGTGTGGTCATTAAATAATCTGAATCTGACTGTGTGTGTGTATGTGTGTGTGACTGTGTGTGTGACTATGTGAGTGAGCCTGTGAGAGTGAGCCTGTGTGAGTGAGTCTGTGTGTAGGTGAGTAAGTGAATCTGTGTGTGAGTCTGTGTGAATATGTGTGTGCGTGAGTGTGCGTGCGTGACTGAGAGAGCGTGCATGTCTGAGAGTGTGTGTGTGTGAGAGTGTGTGTGTGTCTGAGAGTGCGTGTCTGAGAGTGTGTGTGTGTGTGTGAGTGCGTGCATGTCTGAGAGTGTGTGTGTGTCTGAGAGTGTGTGTGTGTCTGAGAGTGTGTGTGTGTGTGTCTGAGAGTGTGTGTGTGTCTGAGAGTGTGTGTGTGTCTGAGAGTGTGTGTGTGTGAGTGTGTGTGTGTCTGAGAGTGCGTGCGTGTCTGAGAGTGTGTGTGTCTGAGAGTGTGTGTGTGTGAGTGTGTGTGTGTCTGAGAGTGTGTGTGTGTGAGAGTGTGTGTGTCTGAGAGTGTGTGTGTGTCTGAGAGTGTGTGTGTGTCTGAGAGTGCGTGCGTGTCTGAGAGTGTGTGTGTCTGAGAGTGTGTGTGTGTCTGAGAGAGAGTGTGTGTGTGTAAAGGGGGGTTGCACGCAAGGTCACCGGGTCAAAGGGCATGACGCATGAAGCCGCTCTATACATCTGGAGGACATCGCAGTGTGTGTCTGAGAGTGCGTGCGTGTCTGAGAGTGTGTGTGTGTGTCTGAGAGTGTGTGTGTGTCTGAGAGTGTGTGTGTCTGAGAGTGTGTGTGTGTGTGAGTGCGTGTGTCTGAGTGTGTGTGTGTCTGAGAGTGTGTGTGTCTGAGAGTGTGTGTGTCTGAGAGTGTGTGTGTGTGTCTGAGAGTGTGTGTCTGAGAGTGTGTGTGTGTCTGAGAGTGTGTGTGTGTGTGAGTGCGTGTGTCTGAGTGTGTGTGTGTCTGAGAGTGTGTGTGTGTCTGAGAGTGTGTGTGTCTGAGAGTGTGTGTGTGTGTCTGAGAGTGTGTGTGTCTGAGAGTGTGTGTGTGTCTGAGAGTGTGTGTGTGTGTGAGTGCGTGTGTCTGAGTGTGCGTGTGTCTGAGAGTGTGTGTGTGTGTCTGAGAGTGAGTGTGTGTGTGTCTGAGAGTGTGTGTGTGTCTGAGAGTGTGTGTGTGTGAGAGTGTGTGTGTGTGAGTGTGTGTCTGAGAGTGTGTGTGTGTCTGAGAGTGCGTGTCTGAGAGTGTGTGTGTGTGAGAGTGTGTGTGTGAGAGAGTGTGTGTGTGTGAGAGTGTGTGTGTGTGAGAGTGTGTGTGTGTGAGAGTGTGTGTGTGTGAGAGCGCGTGTGTGTCTGAGAGTGTGTGTGTGTGTGTCTGAGAGTGTGTGTGTCTGAGAGTGTGTGTGTGAGAGTGTGTGTGTCTGAGTGTGTGTCTGAGAGTGCGTGTGTGTCAGAGAGTGCGTGTGTGTGAGAGTATGTGTGCCTGAGAGTGTGTGTGTGTCTGAGAGAGTGTGTGTGCCTGAGAGTGAGTGTGTGTCTGAGAGTGTGTGTGTGTCTGAGAGTGTGTGTGTGTCTGAGAGAGTGTGTGTGTATAAAGGGGGGTTGCACGCAAGGTCACCGAGTCAAAGGGCATGACGCATGAAGCCGCTCTATACATCTGGAGGACATCGCAGCTTCCAGTATATGTTGTTAATACATGAAACGCCTACTTTCCTACCTGTTAACAACTGCCAAAATGGCGAATTTTTGCACTGTAAATAATTGTGGAAGTCGGGGTAACCGTGAGAGACATCTATCCTTCTTCAGAATTCCAAAAGTGAAGCGAAATGAAGGTAAAGAGAAGCGAGAGCTGAAGGAACAACAACAGCTAAAGTGCTTGGCGAACATTGGCCGTGCAGATATCGAGATTGCAAATATTGGGAATTATTGCCTTTGCTCACTGCATTTCATCAACAGCGAGGCATTATTTTTTTTTCTTGGTTCCTTTGGTATCTAAAAAGTTTCAGAAGTGATAAATCTGGCTGTAAAATTTTTAAATCGCCATTGGTTCTGAAGTGGGTTTGTACATGCAAAAGGTAAATGCTTCTGAAGCTAAATGTATCATTAAAAAAATCTCCAGACTTATGAGTGATGTGTAGAAAAGTTTTCTATCATTACGCTATGGAGATGTATATTTTGGCAAATAATAAAATAGCCTGACAGCTTAAACACCCACTGTCTTTCAATAGGATATTGTCAATTTGCTGAGGTTGATTATGTCCAATTAACAGCTAACAATTATGCTATTCCTTGGCTTGCATCTGAGTAAAATGTAATTCAAAACCCACGGCCTACCATCGGACTGGAGCGGCGTTTCATGTTGGGAACGGCCGGGACTACAGCTTCGGCGGCGGCACAGCGCTGGGACACCATCATGGAGCGGGTGATGCCTTACCGGGTCGCCGTGCGGTAAGCTCTGGAGTGCTGTGGCCGCCGACTCCAACATCCGAGGAGCTGCGGTCTGCGGAGCGTCCAGCCGCGGGTGGGCGGCGCTGGATTTAAAACACCGCGGAGTCTGGGATCTGTTGCCGAGATCACCAGAGTCGGAGCTCCAGCCAGCGCGGCCTGTCGACGTCAGGTGCCTCGGTCTCCCGGGAGGGAGCGGCCGCTCCAGACATTTTCAAGCCGCTGAGGAGTGTTCACCAGACGCCGGAGTTCCAGCTTCCCTGCAAGAATCCTGAAAACATCGGACTGGCTACGGAGGCCACAAATCAGCCCCGACCTCGGGTGATTCACAGAGGACGAGGACTTAACTTTTTGATGCCTTTCCCCAAAGTGGAAAACGTTGATTCTGTTGTGAGGGGACGTTCATGTAGAATTCTATAACGTGTTGTCATTTTTTCTTATTTTTAATTTTTTCTATGGATGTACAGAAACTTAATTATTTCTTTTATGTAAAGCACTTTGATTTAAACGCAAGTTGATTTAAACGTACTATATAAATAAAATGTACTTACTTACGTTTGGTTTGGAATTTTGTTTCTCACACCCGCCCGAAACCACCCTCGCCCACCCGAAACCACCCTCACCCGCCCGAAACCACCCTCACCCGCCCGAAACCACCCTCACCCACCCGAAACCACCCTCACCAACTGGAAACCACCCATACCCGCCCAAAACCACCCTCACCCGCCCGAAACCACCCTCACCCGCCCGAAACCACCCATACCCTCCCAAAACCACCATCACCCGCCCAAAACCACCCTCACCCGCCCGAAACCACCCTCACCCGCCCGAAACCACCCTCACCAACTGGAAACCACCCATACCCGCCCAAAACCACCCTCACCAACCCCTAAACCACCCTCACCCGCCTGAAACCACCCTCACTCACCCTCCCGATGAGAAAAACATTTTTTTTCCCACACAGAGAGTGGTGAATCTGTGGAATTCTCTGCCACAGAACGTAGTTGAGGCCACAGTTCATTGGCTATATTTAAGAGGGAGTTAGATGTGGCCCTTGTGGCTAAAGGGATCAGGGGGTATGGAGAGAAGGCAGGTACAGGATACTGAGTTGGATGATCAGCCGTGATCATATTGAATGGCGAATGGTGCAGGCTCGAAGGGCCGAATGGCCTCTACTCCTGCACCTGTTGTCTATGTTTCTATGTTTATCCCACAGTTACAGCCGCCACCGCCATCTCCGTCATCAGGGTCCGGGTTCCATCTTGTTCCCGCCCAAAGCTCCAACCGCCAACCGCCAACCGCCAACCGCCAACCGCCAACCGCCAACCGCCAACCGCGCGCCGACCTCACCTGCCCTCACCAAGATGGCCACCGACCTCACCAAGATGGCCGCCGACCTCACCTGCCTTCAGCAAGATGGCCGCCGCCAACCCCATATTTGGACCAAAGTTCCAATAGCAGAGTTCCGCTGTTACTGATTGGCCGCCAAGTCCTGCAGCCTCACAATGGGCGTCTCCTTTCCCCCGCGCCCCGTCCTCCCATTGGTCAGCGCTGGTCACGTCCTGCAACCTGATTGGTCGTTTTCACCGCCCGACGCGTCACCTGTCGCCAAGGGGAGGAAGCGGAGGCGCCAATTGGTCGACTTCACCCCCCCCCCCCCAGCATCATCTGTTGCCAGGGAGAAGGCGGGACGCCGATTGGTCGACTTCACCCCCGGCCCCAGCATCATCTGTTGCCACGGAGAAGGCAGGACGCCGATTGGACGCGACTGTAGCGTCACCTGTTGCCGGGGGGGTTTACTAATGTAAACCTCCTCTGGACCCTCTCTCTCCAGAACCAGCTCATCCTTCCTAATACAACACATAATCCTCCGCCATTTCCGCCACCTCCAACGTGACCCCACCACTCGCCACATCTTCCCATCTCCCCCCGTGTCTGTCTTCCGCAAAGACCGCTCCCTCCGCAACTCCCTCGTCAATTCTTCCCTTCCCTCCCGCACCACCCCCTCCCCGGGCACTTTCCGTTGCAACCGCAAGAAATGCAACACCTGTCCCTTCACCTCCCCCCTCGACTCCATTCAAGGTCCCAAGCAGTCGTTCCAGGTGCGACAAAGGTTCACCTGTATCTCCTCCAACCTCATCTACTGCATCCGCTGCTCTAGATGTCAGCTAATTTACATCGGTGAGACCAAGCGTAGGTTGGGCGACCGTTTCGCCGAACACCTCCGCTCAGTCCGCCTTAACCTACATGACCTCCCGGTGGCTCAGCACTTCAACTCCCCCTCCCATTCCCAATCCGACCTCTCTGTCCTGGGTCTCCTCCATTGCCAGAGTGAGCAACAGCGGAAATTGGAGGAACAGCACCTCATATTCCGTCTGGGGTCCTTGCGCCCTTATGGCATCAACATTGAATTCCCCCAATTTGGCTAGCCTGTGCTGTCCCCTCCCCTTCCTTCACCCTCTAGCTGTCTCCTCCCACCCTCCCATCCGCCCGCCCTCGGGCTCCTCCTCCTCCCCCTTTTTCCTTCTTTCTTTCCCCACCCCCCATCAGTCTGAGGAGGGGTTTCGGCCCGAAACGTCGCCTATTTCCTTCGCTCCATAGATGCTGCTGCACCCGCTGAGTTCCTCCAGCAATTTTGTGTACCATCCTTCCTCACAGTTGGGTTGGGCCCTAAACTGGACAATGACTCTAAATGCAGCTTCTCCATTCACTAACTCAACCCTCCGGATTTAGAAACATCTTCTTACATTAGAAGAATATAATATAAGGGAATATTAGACTATATTAAAATGGAAAAGGCAGACTCTTTATTCTGTGGTTAACACTCCCACCCAGTGGCGACCCCCCGCAATTACAAGCCCAGTTATTCTGTGGTCAACACTCCCACCCAGTGGTGTCCCCCCGCAATTACAAGCCCAGTTATTCTGTGGTCAACACTCCCACCCAGTGGCGACCCCCCGCAATTACAAGCCCAGTTATTCTGTGGTCGAAACTCCCACCAAGTGGCGTCCCCCCGCAATTACAAGCCCAGTTATTCTGTGGTCACTTTGACATTTGTTCCACATCTGTTTGTTCACAGAAATCAGGATATTTTCTGAATTCAATAGGTTTTTAAATCTAAAGCTGGCTTTTTTCGTTGACAAACAGGCGGTGCCTTGCTGCGATGACGAACCTTCGTGAATTGTCGACCCAGAGGTGACTTTATAAGTTCATTAAATTCTCAGAGCCGATTCTTTATCTCGCTCTCTCCCCATTCTCTCTCTCTCTCTCTCTCTCTC